>NC_135719.1:46965864-47122826 GCF_964656455.1 Halichoerus grypus | reverse complement strand
AAACGCTTCTCCAGTCAAATCAACTGCTAGGCCTGCATGTTGGTACAACGTGGAGGCCTACATAATGAGGGACAGACTCCTCGAGAAGCATCGAGTGGATAATGCTACATAAGTATGGAATTATATACCGCATTTTCACCATTCTGTTTAATGAGAGCCGCCACCGCAGCGAATCACTTGCCACACAGCCGAAATGGGCCATTAGCTATCAAGGGAAAATTGTCTTGCCGCTTTCAGCAGATGGAGCAAATATTTTACAAAGCAATTTTACATACCAAAAACATTTGTGTGCCTTGGTAATGTTGGCTGTTTTACATTATGTTACCTTCTACAGCAGCATAATTTTCCATCTCATCGAAGGCAAAGTTGGCATTTTTGATTTTTAAATTCTCAATTAACAATTAAACATGGAGTATTAAAGCAGTCCTTAAACTTTAAGTAGGTGTGGGAAGTAGTTTATGACTTGCTGAAGACATTTTCATTTTTCCTTCATCTTCTCAGCATATTTTTGCACTCTAAAGAGGGACTGTTCCTAATGATCTTAATGGAGAGAAATGAGTGAAAACTTCACTACTGGTTGCAGAATGAGAGTAACCAAAGCACAGACGATCAGAACGTTTGCCCAGCACGGATTGTGGGCACACGGTTTGGCCCACCCATTTGTATCTGCTTAAAATGTTTAAACGTTCAAGTAACAGAAAATCCAACTCAAAATGGCTTGACTATCTCAGCTAACTGAAAATCCAAGGATTAGACTGACTTTGGACAAGGCTTAATCCAGTGGCTCAACACCACTAGGGGCCCGGTGGCTCTCCATCTCTCCTCCTCATTGCCCATGACGTCTGCTCCACCCTCTGGCTGGCTGTCCGCAGGGCTGCAAGCTGGCTGCCAGGAGCTCCTGGAGCTTGTCCTTGATCGAGACAATAGGAGGAAGAAAGAACATTGCAGTTGAGGGTGAGCCACTCTCAATCAACCTGTACAGCTAAGAATGAGGTAGGGGCAGTTCCTGAAAGGGAGTTTGGGACATCGTTACCCTGAACAGGGGGACAAAGTTGCTGGGTGGTCCACGACAGATGTCCACTCGCCACTTCTTCACTCATTTGACCGCACAGCCTTAGCGTCACATGTGGATGATCTAATCTGACCCAGACGGACTATTTATGCCCGCTGATAGTAGTTACAGAAACAGATCCCATTGCACTGTGGCATACTGGTAGCAACTGGATTTGAATCCCAGTTTGCTACTTCATGGCTGTGTGACATGAAATGGCAATGATAATATCTACTCCGACTGGCTTTGAGATCATAAATATAAAAAATCTCTGGCGCAGGCCTGCCACATGGTAAGCTTTCAGTAAGTGAGAGCCATTATTTTTTTTTTTTAAAGATTTTATTTATTTATTTGAGAGAGAGAGAATGAGAGAGAGCGAGTACATGAGAAGGGGAGGGTCAGAGGGAGAAGCAGACTCCCTGCTGAGCAGGGAGGCCGATGCGGGACTCGATCCAGGGACTCCAGGATCATGACCTGAGCCAAAGGCAGTCGCCCAACCAACTGAGCCACCCAGGCGCCCGTGAGAGCTATTATTTTACCTAAAAAATGACTACCGTGGTAAATGCATCCTGTGCACAGCAAACAACCTTTCTACGTTCGCCCTCAAATTTGGAATCCCTCCCTTCTCTCCATCTTTGTGCCACCAGCCAATTCAAATCCTGAGCACCTTTCATGGTGCCCACACTTTACCCTCTGAAGGAGGCAGCAGGGCTGGTGAAGAAGACTCACCCGGGAGTCAGAGGCAGCCAGAGAGCTGCAGTCTCACTGAGCGAGTGCAGGAGTCCCATCCCCTCTCTGTGACATGAGGCATTTGACTTAGACGATCCATATGGCCCCTTTCAACACTGACAGTCTTGCTTAGCTTTTCAGGTCGCTGTCCTGCCCTTCTGACCTTATGCCACCCTCCATTCCTGCATTTAGGGATATCAGAAATCTTCATAAAGCGGATCCCTTGGTTTCTCTTTTGAACACCACCAATGTGTGATGTGAGAGATTGGAGGTGATTAGCCAAGAAGTTATTTTCCTTAATCTACCACAGCAGATCTAGCAAAGAAGCTTCTAAAGTAAAGTGAGTTTTGGTGGGATTGATATTTAGAGCATTCTGATTTGTATTCCTTCTTTCTCCTCTCCCATCCTCCCCAACACACACACACACACACACACACACACACACACACCTTCTAACACACACACAGAATTTACCTGGGAAAGTTAACTCTCTGGAGTTTGAAGTAGCTTTAGTCATTGAGGGCAGTATTAAATTGGATATGCTAGTGGCTTCCCCTGAGAGATCATGAATTTCCTTCAGTCAAATATCTCTCCCTTCAAATTTATACTTTCTTGATAGAAAAAGAGAGTGGGCTGAGAGGCAAGGTCCATGCTTGATAGACAAGACTCTCTAGGTTGCCTTGGTCGGCAGAAGGAGGCCCTGGGCCCTATGCTCTGCAGGTATCTTGGAACCTCCCAAGGTCATGATTCCTGACTATCATCAGTGCACTCTGGGGGTACATGTGGGCACTGAAGAAAGGGTGACAAGCCTGTGCAGTGGCAAAGATGGGGCCGAAGTTTCTCCTGGATGGGAGCTGCTCTAGAGCTCTCACTCCACAGAGGCCAGCAGCTAATGTGTGTTGGCAGAGCCAGTGCAATCATGATGGAAGAAAAAGCTGGAATTCTGATTTTTTTTTCCAAAAATTAAAGTGGATTTTTCTAACATCCATTTGTCACCCACAAGGTGCATACTTTCCTTCCCACACCCCCAGAGTTGTTAGCTCTAAATGATCTACTCCGCACGGGTGATTGGACCTCTGAAGCACTGCCTGGGTAGTCTACCACCTTGATGTGACTGACTGAAGTGAAACCTTCTAACTACTCACTTCACAAGCTTGTAGGATGGAGAAGATGCCCACCCCCCCATTGCTGGCTTATAACAGACATCTTATGTATATGCATAAATACACACACACACACACACACACACTCCTATAAAGACACACTTTGGGAGGGCGAAAAGGGGGCAAAGAAAGCAAACTAGCACTTATTCCCACAATCTCCCATTTTTTTCTGTCTTTAGTCATGTGTTAAACATCACCCAGTGACAGAATCTGACAACACAACAAGCCTCTTCATTCTAGGAGCCTCCACCTCCCATTTGTAAAGCAGGGGACAGGATACCGTGCAGGCCTACCTCAGAGTGTTACTGTAGGGACCGAAAGAGCTCATGAGTGTGAGCCTACTCTGACAAAGGAAAGTATTTTACGTTTATGATTTTGACCATTCCCATGAACCTAGGGGTTTGTCTGGCGTGGTTATGCGCGTGGGTGTACTCAGGCGCCTGGGTGTCCTCGAGTTCATTTTGAAGGGAATAAGCCTGAATTGCTACAGATCTTCCCTTACCAGCATCTGCCTGTAAAGGTGTGGTAATTGTGTTTGAACTGTGCAAAATGATACACACTAGAGAACAGAAACTGCCCCTCCAACACTGAGAACTGGCATCTGATGTCAGACGGCCCTTTGTGGCCATTGAGCCCTTGTTGCTCCCAAGAAGAGGGTGCTCTTAGGTTGTCTTGCCACAGCTCTGATGGAGTCCTCTGCACCTGGCTCTGAGCTCTGGCCTCACCCACCCGTGCACAGGCAGCTTCCGAGCACCCAGCAGAAACTGTGCTGTGGAGTGTTGTTTGTGGGAGTGGCGGAGATAAAACAGAGCTCTTATATGGAATGTCAGTTTGCTGCCTTTTCTTGAATATGTGAGCTGCAGGTCCTTCTGGGCTTGTACGGTTTGGTTCAGTGTGGTAGGGGTGGGGTGACAATTCTCCTTTCATTGGTACTAAGGCCATTCTTAGTATACTCCTCCTATTTCCCATCAGAAGCTTTCAAAATAGAGCTTGAAGTCCGGAATTGTGATGCCATCAGCTTTGCTTTGATTTTTCAACATTCCTCTGGCTATTCAGGGTCTTTTCTGGTTCCATACAAATTTTAGGATTATTTGTTCCATTTCTTTGAAAAAAGTTGATGGTATTTTGATAGGGATTGCATTAAATGTGTAGATTGCTCTAGGTAGCATTGACATCTTCACAATATTTGTTCTTCCAATCCATGAGCATGGAACATTTTTCCATTTCTTTGTGCCTTCCTCAATTTCTTTCATGAGTATTTTATAGTTTTCTGAGTACAGATTCTTTGCCTCTTTGGTTAGATTTATTCCTAGGTATCTTATGGTTTTGGGTGCTATTGTAAATGGGATCGTCTCCTTAATTTCTCTTTCTTCTGTCTTGTTGTTGGTGTATAGGAATGCCACTGACTTCTGTGCATTGATTTTATATCTTGCCACTTTACTGAATTCCTGTATGAGTTCTAGCAGTTTTGGGGTGGAGTCTTTTGGGTTTTCCACATAAAGTATCATATCATCTGCAAAGAGTGAGAGTTTGACTTCTTCTTTGCCGATTCGGATGCCTTTTATTTCTTTTTGTTGTCTGATTGCTGAGGCTAGGACCTCTAGTACTGTGTTGAATAGCAGTGGTGATAGTGGACATCCCTGCCATGTTCCTGACCTTAGGGGGAAAGCTCTCAGTTTTTCCCCATTGAGAATGATATTTGTTGTGGGCTTTTCATAGATGGCTTTTATGATATTGAGGTATGTACCCTCTATCCCTATAATCTGAAGAGTTTTGATCAAGAAAGGATGCTGTACTTTGTCAAATGCTTTTTCTACATCTGTTGAGAGGATCATATGGTTCTTGTTCTTTCTTTTATTAATGTATTGTATCATATTGATTGATTTGTGGATGTTGAACCAACCTTGCAGCCCAGGGATAAATCCCACTTGGTCGTGGTGAATAATCCTTTTAATGTACTGTTGGATCCTAACTACGGAAAGAGCCAAGATGTCCATCGACAGATGAATGGTTAAGGAAGATGTGGTATATATATATATATATATACAATGGAATATTATGCAGCCATCAAAAGGAATGAAATCTTGCCATTTGCAGCGACATGGATGGAACTGGAGGGTATTATGCTGAGCGAAATAAGTCAGAGAAAGACATGTATCATATGATCTCACTGATATGAGGAATTCTTAATCTCAGGAAACAAACTGAGGGTTGCTGGAGTGGTGGGGGGTGGGAGGGATGGGGTGGCTGGGTGATAGACACTGGGGAGGGTATGTGCTATGGTGAGCGCTGTGAATTGTGTAAGACTGTTGAATCACAGACCTGTACCTCTGAAACAAATAATACATTATATGTTAAAAAAAAAAAAAAAAAGATAGCAGGAAGGGAAAAATGAAGGGGGGGAAATCGGAGGGGGAGACAAACCATGAGAGACTATGGACCCTGAGAAACAAACTGAGGGTTCTAGAGGGGAGGGGGGTGGGGGGATGAGTTAGCCTGGTGATAGGTATTAAAGAGGGCACGTTCTGCATGGAGCACTGGGTGTTATACGCAAACAATGAATCATGGAACACTACATCAAAAAAAATAAAAAATAAAATAACTTGAAGTCTAAAAAAAAAAGAAGCTTTCTAAATAAATTTATGGAATAGTTAATACCTCCCCCTTATTCCAACCCGTATCTTTTTCTTAGAGAGTTAATCATGGCCCCAAGCTGCCTCCATGTGCCCCAGCATCCCCTAGCGAACATCACCCCACCAGTGCCTTCAGCTGTGTACTTCTCATGATGGCACACGATTCATCCTCCAGATTCCTGCAGCAGACTTTCCTCTAGGAAATTTACCCCCTTGCTGTGGCTCTGTGCACGGCGTAAATGCTGCGGATCGGGCAGAACGGCTGGCTGTGTGAGCAGAGGCAGCAGCGGCCGCTTGGCACAGCATCCAGATGCCTCACACAAGCCTCAGCCCTACCAGTTAATTATTGGCCCTCTCATAGCGTGTTGCATCTGAGGTGGCACTTCATAAATGTCACCTCATTTATCTTCCCAATGCCCCTCAGAGGCAGGGAATCCCATAAAATCCACCCAGGAAGCATTGGTGGTTCTTAAGTGGTCATCCCCCCAGGTGGTTCTGAGACATCAAGGAGGGAGGCCTGTTGAGAGGTTTCACATTTTCCCTTATTCTGGAACTTCAGCTGTTTGGGGCTGGGTCCATGATTCATTCCACATTTAGTGTTCCCTGTGCAGAGCACTGGGGCAAATGACCTCAAAAGCCACTACCACACCATGAGGGAGCCCCCACGGAGCTGGAGAGACAGAGAAAGGATACCCAGCTGGTGACCCAGAAGGCTTCCTGGGGGAGGTGTGACCGGGACTAACTCAGAAGGAGGAGGAGGCAGCCAGGGGAGGAAGTAGAGGAAGGCAGGCTGAGGAAAGACACTCAACCAGGGGAGGTTGGGGCGAGGCTGGGAGCTGGAGAGGAGAGTGGTGAGGCTACATTAGGAATCACAGGCCAAGTCACAGTGGCCCCTCTTCATGAGTTGTCTGGGGAGTCTCAGCTTGATCCTCAAGTTGATGGAGATCTAGTTTCAAGATTTAGATAGCAAGGTTTCCACCTATTCCTTCACTGACTCCGCTCCATCTCCACCCCCTAAAACACACAGACACCCTTTTCCCCTAGTTCAGCTACTTAAAACGAAGGCCTGACATTTTGTCATTTTTCCTCCCATTGCTTTTATTGTGGTAAATATATATAACATAAAATTTACTGTCTTTAACGTTTTTCAGTGTACAGCCCAGTGGTCGTAAATATGTTCGTAATCCTGGGCAGCTGTTGCCACCATCCATCTCCCTAGCTCTTTCCATCTTGTAAAACTGGATCTCTGTACCCATGCAACACCAACTCCCCATCCCCCCCACCCCCTGTCCCGACAGCCACCACTATACTGTCTGTCTCTGTGATTTCAATGCTCTGCATACCTGTAATTTATTGATATATGCATGAGTAAATGAATAAATGAATTATTTCTCTTTGGACTGTCTTGATGTGAATAGCCACACGACAGGTGACGGAGCCGATGTCTTAACAGTTTTCAGAAGCAGGGCAGGAAAGACCCTTTAATCGTGGGTGAACAGAAAAGAAGCCTCCACTGTTGTGAGGGAGGGCCTGGCCTGCAAGGCTTCCTTCCTTGACACAGGGCTTTCCCTGAGCAGGGTGGGAATCGACAGCCATGCTTGGGTGTCCCAGCTTTGGGGCACCTCATGAACCACAGACAATTCGTCTTCTTCGATAGAGTAGAATGCTTTTAACTGAAACAAGTATCAAACGAAAAGAGGGTTTGGAGGACGATGTTCCAAGAAGGAAAAACGAGGGGTTCCAGGTTGTTGGAACCCTGCGCTGTATTTACTTGTTTATGATTGAGATGCAGGGCTCTGGAGGCCTGAGGCGATACCCAGTAAAAAGCAGAGGAAATGTGTACATGGTGCAGAATATGGAAGGCTTAAGGTCCCTTGCTTTGCCAGCGATTTCCCTGCTTAAAAGGAAGGCCTGACATTTTGTCATTTTTCCTCCCATTGCTTTTATTGTGGTAAATATATATAACATAAAATTTACCGTCTTTAACATTTTTCAGTGTACAGCCCAGTGGTCGTAAATATGTTCCACCTCCCAGGGCAAAGGTTCGTGGCCTGAGCCAGCTTCCCCAACCCTTCTGAACAGACCTCCAGCCGATGCCCAGCGATTCATCCTGAACGTGCTGGCCAGGCACTCTCTTTCTCATTGGCATTTTTGTTTTGTATGTCAAGCACTTACCAGGCTAACTAATGAGACTCTCCCACCAGGATTTTCTGAATATTTCAGAAATTATTCAGATGATTTGGACCTGCCTAGAGTATATTCTCAGACATCTGTCTTCTATTATAGATTTTCTGGACCCAGAATGAAACAGATATCCCGAGAAGCTGGGGGTGGGGGGAGGTGGGGGCCCGACAGGCTCTTTTTTAATGTCAGGGAAGTTGAAAATAAATGAGTATACAGATTACTTCTAAGACTCCTTTCAAGCTCACTCACCAAAGCGGTGGGTTCTTTTCCAATTCTTCCAAATTACTGAGCACTCACACGTAGATCCAGAGGGTCCCCAGCAACCCCAAGGAAGCCCGAGCTTTTCTTGTCGGTGTCCCATATTTTGAATATGAATACCGCCCATCAAATGGTTTTATATCTAGTGCCCTGCCCTACTTCTGCCAGAAATAAAATCTGAAGAGGTGGCTTCTATTTGAAAATTTTTAGAGAGTCTACCAAGACTATCCAGAAAAAAAAAGGGGCCCTGGCAACCTGAGGCTTTTTATATCAAAAAGTTAGGCATCTTACTCTTTAGGGGATTTCTGGCTGTTTTCATTTTCACAAGGGCTGTGGTTTGGGTTGTCTGATAATGGTAGGGGGGCTTGTCTTCGGTCTAGTCAGATGAGGCTGTGACCTAGTGGGGAATGATAGCCCCCTCCCCATCTCACTCTTTCAACCTGCTCCCACCTATAATCCCACCTTTACAGCATCATCCTGAAGTTTAAGGCTTTGATCCCATGGCTCTAGGATGTGGAGGCTCCCCAACAAGGGGGAAAGGACACAGCTTAAAAAGATGGAGGTGCCAAAGAAAGACCCTTCCAACTCCATAATTTCTCCCAGAGTCAGCCCGGTTAGTGTCACAGAATAAAAAAACGTTCCAGGCTGAAGGATCTTAGGGACAAGGTAATGAACCCCTACTTACAATAAAGGGAAACTGAGGCCCAGAGTGGAGAGGCCCACTGCCCAAGGACACTCAGCTGGTCAGCAGCAGTGGGTCTGCAGCCGGATTTCCTGATGTCCAGACAGAAGGCTGCCCTTCGGAGACAATAGGCACGACTAGCAGCAATATTTAGGGGACAAATCACATTGAAATATGAAAACTGAAATGCCTGGAAAATTAGAGAAAAATTTCAAAATGGCTTTCTGACTCTGGGTAAACAGTAACCACATTTTTTTTGCCTGTTGGAGGCCTGGTTTTTAATCACTCCACAAGCAGTTTTCATTTCTGTAGTAAAATTGCTTGTGGTTCTATTTAATTTGTTTCTGCAGGAGCCAGCTTTGGTGAAGATCTCCGAGGAGCTAGCGGGCATTTTAGCACAGCACGCACAGCCAGTCAATGAGAAACGGTTCCCGACGTGGAGGAAATTCCTCCAAACATTTCTCAGTCAAGGTAAATAAGACTGTAAAGTTTCTACTGAGGATTGGTCCATACAACCTTGAATTCCAGTTTTGGGTCAACCTCGCGCTGATTTAAATACCTTGCATCTCTTGTGTTGGTTTACATAAGTGCCCCCATAAGCAGACTTTTTTCCCTCTTTTAAACTTTGTCTAAATATTTAACTTGCACTCAGCCTCTTACATAAATAGGAGCTGAGCACACCAAGCATGGCAGACATAGCTCAAGATTCGGCCCCGTGTTTGCACCTTAGACTTCCCCTGACAGGTGGGTTTTGGAATCAGATGACCTGATTATGGAGCTCATCCCTGACCTTGAACACGGTTCTAAAACTCTCGGAGGCCCAGTTCCCTCCCTTACCCTACCTCACGGGGTTGCTGGGAGGATTCAATGCAATACAGATGTGAACGTTTCTACCACGCAGCCTCAACATGGGTCCTTAATACATGTTCCTTTCCCCTTTTCTTTTGTGAGACAGCAGAAATGGTCTCACCTCCAGTTCTGAAGGCAGAATTTCTAAGTAAGGGTCCTCCACTGTCCTTTTCATCCTCCTAATTCACCCTTTACCCTCTAAGGACATGAGGAGGTCTGTGGATGAGGGGCGGAATGGAGGGAGTGATGCTTGTCCCCAGTTGCAGAGGCCCCTGTGGGGACCACATGCCCATGCAAGGCTCCTCACTCTTAGGAGGTTACAACCTCCATGCAAGGCAGATATTCTTACCTGCTTACCCACATGAAGGACACGAGGAGGCTAGTATAACAGGCCACAGAATATATCTATTCACACTCTATTCACCGCTGTCAGGTGATAATAAAAGTGATTATGTTACGGAACCTAGACTGGATCACCCGACGGAAGAACCAGGCGGCACTCGGAGATCTTGGAGGATAGGAGGTTTATTTAACGCTGGCGGGCTCAAAGGAGAGTGATCTCCAAAGGTCTGAGCCCTGAGCACAAACAAGGGGGGTAATTTATATACCTCTACTTCCGCATACTTGGCACTTTTGGCGTGTGAAGCGGGGCAGGGAGAAGGACCCGGAAGAGCCCCAGGGCAAGGACTGGGACTCTCTCTCGCTGGCTCGGTGGGGCATCTTAGGACACAGATTTCCCTTATCAATTATATTAGCACTAATATATGATAACATTGTAACATGATGTCAGATAAGAGCAACAGCAACCACACAGCGCTGATCACAGCACAGTGGAGATAACATGATGAGCACCAGGGAGTGTTTATCATGTGCCAGAGACTATTCTAGGCATATGCACATCAATTTATTTGATCCCCCCCAACAATCCTATCAGGTGGGTACCATTATCACCCTTGTTTTACAGAAGGGGAAACAGAGGTACAAAAGATTAAGTAACTCACCCCAAATCACCCTGTGAATACATAGCAGAGCCAATAAGAGGCTACCTCTGTGTTGTTCCGGGAGTCCTGGCAGGATCCAGCGGGTGTATTTATCAAGGAACACATCCTAGCTCAGTGTATAGGAGAGCACCAGAAAGGACAGATGCGTGGCTTGCTGGAAAGCATGGGGTGAGCGGTGTGGAGTGGGAGGGAGTAGCGAACACCAGGTTAATGAACTAGTCAAGCTACGGGTTGGATGGTCAGCATCTAACAAGCATGATGTAAAGGGGTTCTTCACTGGTGCAGGGAGAAGGGGAGATGATGCATGATCTCCAGTGTGCTCTCAAATCTAAACTTGTGTGATTCTACAAATTTCCACATGCACCCACTGACAGAAAAGTAAAACTAACAAAGTCAACCCCATATGCATAAATGGGAGAAAATAAGGCACCTACAACAAAAATGGTCAAGAATAAGGGATTCTTTTTGTTAGGAGAGGGAGACCCTGAAGATCTCCAGGTGCATCCAGGACAGGACTTAGGAGTTTCCAAATCTTCCAAGGTCAGCCTGCAAACCGTCTTCTAATCTCGTTATTGTCGTGGGAGCTTTGGGTAGCTTAGAAAGGGTTTTCCCAGCCACGGTCTCACCTGAGCTGTATCACCACAAGCTTAGGCTATGCCTCGACCTCCTGCTCATCTCTACGCTTTCTTCCTCTCTTTCAACCATGTTGTAAACACGGTAACTATTTATGGGAAGCACAACAAGCTTTATTAAGCCAATTTTATAGACAGAGAGAGAGGCTCAAAGCTAGGAAGTCACTAGGGCAAAACCACACAACAAATATGTAGTGAATGGGAACACAGTTAGACCCTACAATGCTAACACGTCTCAAAAACCCAGTTCTAGGAAGTCATGTGTTTCCAAACCTCTGCCTGGCTCTGAGCCCAGTGCATACAGCAGGCCCTGCATAAATGCTCACTGAAGCCGGGTCATCCCCCCAGGTTTCCTGACTCTCGTGCCACATCTCTCACCACCTTCCACTCTTGCCTGTTTAATTTCCCTTCTGCTCTCTCAGGTGTGCTTATGGCTATAAAACATGCTACACATTCAGTTTCTACCTTGTCACAGGACTATCATCAAAGGCAATATACTTTTTAAAAAGAGGAATTAATTGCTTTGAAAGGAAAAAAAGTTAAGAATGAAAAAGCCATGGTCATAATGCTGAGAAGACAGTACAAATAAGCTACTTTGAAGTAAAAAACAAACAAACAAACAAAAAAAACAAAGATAAAACAAAACAAAAAAACTCAAGTAATCTTGTAAGTATAAAGGATAATGTGTTTCCACTGACGCACAATCTTTCAAAATACAGGTGACGGATAAAGCCACAAAGTTAATTCACTCAGAGACGAAACTGGTATTTGTGTTTGTTTTTGTAGATTTTGTTGTTTTGTTGCATTTACCTTGCTAATTTCCCAACAACTCATATTTAGGTGCAGCACACACTAGTAGGCCCCATTTAAAGAAAAGCACATCTCATACTAACTAAATAGATAAATCAGTTTTCCTTCTGAAACTTTCCTTAGGGCCGGCTCCAAACAAATTTATAGACACTTAAGGAAACTGCCTTTTGTATAAAGTAACAGATGGCTGCATTTGAGAACTGCTAAAATCTCAGGATCTAACCATATATGCTGTTCAAAGCCTGTGGGCAGAGGTCATATCCTAGCAATTTTGTGAAATATGCACCAAGTTTATCTTAATACTCTCAGGCTCCAGAGGCCGCCCTGTCTAGGGAACACTTCGTTGTTTTTACTTTTAAGTTATGCTATCTTATTCTTTATAAATAATACTAAAAATTTTTTCTATAAAAGGTGTGTATACAGTAAGATTTATGTTAGGCCTACAACAAAATATCAGGGCCATGTAAGTTTTGTGGACATCCCTAAGCTATCTCACAAAATTAGCCAGGGCTCATATTGTTGCTGTGGCTGAGCATCAGGTTTGCCTCTGTGATTTCTGTTATTCAGAGCAAAAGGTAAAGTATGATAAATTATAAAGCTCTCATTATCAGCAGGGACCCTTCTTCAAGAATGGCCGCATCTCCTGCACTCTATATTTAAAAAAATGCTTGACAATTGGCGTTGTGTAGGAGTCCTTTGACATAATAGTCAGTGTTCTCTTATACTTGATAAAAGTCCTAACCTGTTGAAACTTCAAAAAGCAGGGAAGTTGAACAGAAAGAGCACTTGTCGTCAAGGTATAAACGAAGACGATGGGCAGTTCATTCCCCCATGAGGGATTTGCCTATGGTCCTTAAGTCCATTGTTTATGTTATGAATAGGCACAACCTTGATGAATTTATGGTGTCTTTATGGTGAATGAAAACTGACATTCATTGAGTCCTAGTATATGCCAAGTACTGGAATAAATACTATAGACACAGTATCTCTAAGATTCACAACAATCTGGTGAGGTAGGTTTTATTATGCCCATTTTATAGATGATGAAAAAGGAAGTTCAGAGAACTGAAACTACTTGCCCAAAGTCTCACAAGACATGGCAGATGCAGGATCTGAGCTCACGTCCATCTGCCAAAGCCTGGGCTTTTTCCTCTGTGCTAAGTGGACACAATCTCATGAGCACATTTTCACCTACTCCATGCTTTTCCCACCAGGAGGCACGATGGAAGCGTTCCCACCTACAGAAAGTGTCACCAACCTGACGGTGGACATGCTGATCGAGCCCAATGGAGAAATCAGAGTGCTGTCCACGGGGGACCAGCTTCATGCAGAAGGCCCCTTCGTCTCTACTGGTACCACCATGCCTCAGACCTCGGTGGATCCCCAAGTTCTCAGTTCTTTGTGCCTCAAAATTGGAAATGCTTGTAAAATGAGAAATGTGGTTGGTTACTTTTCTATAGACCTGGTGACATTTATTGATCCAACCACCTTGGAACAGCAGGTAAGTTGATGCCACGTGAAATACTAAAATATATAAAGACTCCATACTGTCTGCACGTGTACAACAGGGAGTATCAGGCAGTTGCTCAGATGCAGTGCTCCTCGGATGAGCTGCCTCTGTAAATTCAGCATTTATGGGGTCTGTGCCCAGGATCTTCTTGTTCGGGTACTGCTGGAGTTTCAGTGACTGCAACTTATCCCGCATAGCTCTGTGGATGGGGCCTGTGTCCTGCCCATGTCTTATCATGAGGCTATTTTATGCCATCCAGGGATTGAACTTGTCTAAAACTTGAGCTTAAATAGAACATCAGTCACTAGAAAGACCTTAAGAGAGTCCTTGTTTCCGTTCCTTTTCTTATCAGTAGTTCACCAGCAACTTAGGTTGTCCATTTTTTCTTCTTAAAAATGTGTTGGGATGGACATATTTCATCAATATAAAAAGGCCATAGTAATAATGTAATAAACATCACGTGCCCCCAGTCAGCTTAAGAAATAAAGTGGTGCCGATACCACGTCCGGTCCTACGCACTCCTTGCCAATCCTCGTAATGTGGCCCCTCCTCCTCCGGAGGCAGCCACCGGCTTACAGCTGCGGCTTTGATTCCCTTCCATACCTTTACGCTTGGATAATGCGCGGAGAAACCCATAAATGATAGTTTCATTTTGCATGTCTTAAAACTTTTTATAGATCATAACATACTATATATTATTATTGTATAACATGCTTTTATTTATTCAATATTTCATCTGTAAGATTCTTCATATGCACCTGTGTGGCTCTGATATAAATGGTCCAGAAAACTTTAGTCTTTTTTGCTTTGCTTCTCACCGCACCCCCCCCCCCAAAATCATAATGCTTAGATTCAGTAATGACTTCACAGGACTCAGTTTTAAAAATGTTCAGTTCTACCTCTGTAAGTGCTGGGTGACCAGACCTCTGTCGACAGGGTGAAATGGCCTCTGCCCTCGCTCTCCTGATATCCTCTGGCCGTCCAACATTGCAAATGTACTTTAGTTGTTTCATATTCATTATTCTCAGTTTTATGATTCTCCATTTCAGTCAGATGATGGTTTCAAAGTGAGAGTTTATGTTTTGGGCAGCTTTCAGCTTGCTCAATAATCATTTTCCATTTGCCTTCCTGGGCCCTCGATCAGTTCTGCATTCCTTTCTCAGACCCACACATTGAGAGAGAAAGGACAAACTGAAGGGCATCCAGAAATCTACCCGGGGTAGAGGGAGGACAGAAACAATGCCCTCCGGTGAAAGAGCTGGGTGGCAGGGAAGCAGGGGAGGCTTCATGAGCAAGGAGGGTTTAATCTATGATCCCTGGGGTGGTATGAGGATGGAACTATGGGGACTGTTGACTTGCGGTTTTTATTTATTCAAGTTTGGTATGGGGAAAATTGCATGGCAGGGAGGGGGATCTTCAAACACAGGGCTGGTCCTATCTCTGGGCTTACTACTCTTCTGGGCTTCAGGGATTAAGGTTCCACCCTTACCTTGGCTGGTCCCATGTGCCCTGTCAGCCTTTTCTCACCTAACTCCCCTCTTTTTCTCTCTTCCAACCACAATGGCCTCTCTCAGTCCCCCTTACTCATCATACTATCTCCTGCCACAGGGCCTTTGTATGTGCTGCCCCTCTGCCTAAAATGCTCTTGCCTCTTCTTTTTCACCTAGTTAACCCCCCTCCCACCCAACATATTTCAGCTCAAGCCACACTTTCTTAAGGAAGCCTTCCCTGACCTCCCTGACAAAGCTTAGTCTCCCTGTTTTGAGTTCTCATATCACCAAGTACCTTTCCTTCCCACCACTTTAGCTTACAATTTTAAAGTTACAATTTTAAACTTATTTATATGATTATCTGATTACAGCTACCTCCCTCTGTAGACTGTAAGCCCCCCAAAGAGATGTACCATGTCTCTTTTTGCTCCCCACTCAATTCTCAGCACTATTTCTGCCCTGGCCCAAAGTAGGTGTTCAGTAAATATGTGTTGAAGGAAGGAGGGAGGGAAGGAAGGAAAAACAGAGGTATTCTAGCAAATACTAGATGTGGTGCCAAGACTTTTAGAGAATGAATTCAGGCATCATTTGATGGATGAGATAAACAAATATTAACCCATATATCTGTGATTTTATCATATTATGACCTCTCCTTGTCCCTTCCTGTTAATATTTGAATATATGGTCGTCTGTGTTACAATTTTCAATAGAAAACATTAGAGGAAGTGTTCAGTGAGTACACCAAAGGGTGTTTTTACATTGGCAAGGGAAGTAGATTAACTCTGTGTGTGTGTATACGGATGTATATATATATAATAAAATATAATAATACAATATAAAAAAATATATAAAATGATATATAATTATATATAATAAAAGTATAAATAATATAAATAAAAATATATAAGCATATTAAATTTTTATTTATAAGTGTAATATATACAATAAAAATTTTTTTTTTGCAAAATCACTGGCATACTCTAGCCATTTTGCAAGTAACATCACTTCAGAAAGCACCTTAATTTCCTTCCTAGTTAGCATGCTTTGTGGTACCAATGGAGAGACTGGCATATTATCATCTCATTTTTGCCAGTCTAATAGGGGAAAAAATGTTATCTTGTTTTCCTCAGTATTTCTTTGATTTTTCGTGATGATGCACATCTCCTCATGTTTGTTGCCTCTTTATATATTTTGTCTTAATTGCCTTATCATATCTTTTACCCCACTTAATTGGACTATAATACAAATGTTGATTTGTGGAACTTTTTGTACATAAGCAACTCTTATCCTTTGGTTGTTATACAAGTTACAAATACATTCTTCTAGGGGCGCCTGGGTGGCTCAGTCAGTTAAGCTGCTGCCTTCGACTCAGGTCATGATCCCAGCGTCCTGGGATCGAGCCCCACGTCCGGCTCCCTGCTCGGGGGAGAGCCTGCTTCTCCCTCTCTCTCTGCCTGCCACTCTGCCTACTTGTGCTCTTTCTCTGTCTCTCTGTCAAATAAGTAAATAAAAAATTAAAAAAAAAAACAAAAACAAATACGTTCTTCTAGATTGTCATTTGTGACTTTTCCTTCCTTTTTCCAGCCATGTTTCTCCACCATAAAATCATTATTTTTTCCTTTTTCAGTGATTAGTAATACTTTGTAGAAAGGTGTTCCAGGAGTACACCAATATTTTATTCCTCATCAAATTTCCACCCACGAAACTTAGCAACCATTGCCAGTTTTCTCCTAGGTCTGCCATCACTGTGATAAATGGTAACTCTCTATTTCTATCATGTTTTCTACATTTATTAACTGGCAATCTACTGCAAACAAGAGTTTTTTCCTTCTCCATCTTTCATTTATGTATATATGCGTATATGTATTTATACCAGTTTGATGTGTGAGTTTCTACTTTCTTCAGTTGTATTTTGATGTTTTCATCATTTCGATGCTCACAGTGTTCCAGATTTGACTACTGGGAGAACTTCAGGGTGACTCTTGTGTCCTTTGGACATGTCCCCATCATTCTTTGAGCACTGTCTTACTTTCTATCACAAAGAGATATTCCAGGTTCATCTTACATTTTCTCTGCCATGGACCTAGGATCAACCCAAGGGCCCTGGGTTCTTATAGTAGAAGATGGTATTAAGATCTGGGCTTAGTACTGTCCTTGTGACTGAAGTGTCACTGCTTCTGGTCACTCTCAGGGGACAGAGCTCAGAAGTATATGTATTATATGTGTACCATACACACCCACACCCACAAATGAATGCATCTATAACTATTCCTGTATCTATCAGTGTATAGATTTTAAAACCATGCATTTCTGCCAATATCTCTAATGCCAATCCAGCGCTTCAGGATTCTTTCTAGACTTCCCCTTTTCCACACTTAAAAATAAGTACCTTCTCCAACAGTGAGAAACCTGAGTCTCTTGATCCTCAATATATTTGCTTCTTTGTTCAATCAATTTATTTGTTTGTTCAGTGTACCAACTGCCCCACCAATCCTGCTGTCTTCTTCACCTGCCACATCTGTGCTCCACCCATACACCTCCTGTACTTGGACACAGAACCCTGTCATTTGTGTTTTATTTGTAATGCTCTTTGTCATGCTAAAGCTTCAAATAGCTGAATCTAGTTCTTTTTCTAAATTACGGTATTACTTTAACTTACCACTTGCTCTTATCCTCAGTTTTCTCAGCTATAAAGTGAGTAGGTTAGCTTGTTTGACTTATTAGAAGACTTCCCATTCAAAAATTATGTATTTCAGTAATATCTTCATGGTACTTACTTTCATACTCAAAATTAATATAAGAAGAAGAGGAATCTGCTTTTTTTTTAATTTTTTATTTATTTATTTGACAGAGAGAGACACAGTGAGAGAGGGAACACAAGCAGGGGGAGTGGGAGAGGGAGAAGCAGGCCTCCCGCTGAGCAGAGAGCCCGATGCGGGGCTCGATCCCAGGACCCTGGGACCATGACCTGAGCCGAAGGCAGACGCCCAACGACTGAGCCACCCAGGCGCCCCAGGAACCCGCTTTTTAGAAATATCTAAGGAACTGACCACAAAGGTCTATGTATGCATATGTTAATCAGATATGCATATGTCCTTATATTAAGGACAGCAAAAATTTTCAAATAGCCTAAATTCCAATAATAGAGAATGTGTTTAGCAAATTATGATAGAGCAATAAAATCGAATGTCATGAAAACAGTAAAACTCAAGCTTTTGAAGAATATTTAACAGGAAGCTGTTTATAGAATAGTTGAAAGCGGGAGGACCTGGATGGCGCAGTCGGTTGAGCATCCAACTCCTGGTTTCGGCTCAGATCGTGATCTCAGGAGTGAGATCGGGCCTGTTTCAAGCTCCACACTCAGTACGGAGTCACTTGAGATTCTCTCTCCCTCTACCCCTCCTGCTCGTGCTCTCTCTCTTTTTCTCAAATAAATAAATAAATCTTAAAAAAATATAAAGGTAAAACGTAGATTACAAAACAATATATGCAACACAATAACCATTTTATAAAGAGAAAAAAAAAAAACACATACATGCAGAGCAAAACAAACCTAAAGAAATACACTAAGAAGTTACAATTATTTCTGGATTGGAGGATTGAGGTGTGGTAGGCAGAGTAATGGCCCCCAAAGATGTCTATGTCCTAAGCCCTGAAGCCTGTGACTGTTACCATATGTGGTAACGTAACTATGCGATTAACTTAAGGATCTTGAGAGGGGAAGATCAGCCTGGATTATGCAGGTGGCCCATGTAATCACAAGGGTTCTGCTAGCTTTGAAAACAGAGGAAGTGACAGTGAGCCAGGGAATGCAGAGAGCCTCTGGAAGATAGACAAGGCAAGAAAACAGATGCTCCTCTAGGACCTCCAGGAGGAATAAAGCCCTGCTGAGCCCTTGATTTTAGCTCAGTGAGATTTTGACTTACAACCCTTTAAGCGACTAAGTTTATGGCAACTTATTACAGCAGCAATAGAAAACTAACACAGAGTGATTTCTTCTATTTTGTTCTTTGGGCTTTCTGCATTTGCATTTTCAAAAGTAAGCATTATTATATTTGTAATCAGAAAAAAATATGTGAATAATGATAATCACAAATTTGTATAGAATGTAATAGCTTACAAAGCACTTTCACAGACATGACCTTACATACACACATGTCCTGCAATAGACGTGGGAGGCAGAAAACTGAGGTGACCGCATCCATCTCACACTCTTGCTCTCTGGTCCCAGCTGAGCCCCCACAACTTACCATAGTAAAAGCAAAGGGGACTGGGAGCCAAAAAAGAGAGAGATAAAATGACACTGGTGCACCAAGGACAGGCCCACAATTGTGAATCAACTCCAGATAAGAGTGTGGAAAATCCTGTTCAGCCTTAAGGAGATGAGAGAGAGGTTCTAAGGTAGTAGAATGGAGGAAAAGTTTTGGAAATATAGCATTTAAATATTGAGAACATCAGCCAGAACACAGGGTCATTGGGAATAAAAGAAAAAAAGGACCAGTAAATAAATCACAGGGATGTAAAGTACAGAATAGGGAATGCAGTCAATAACATTATAATAACTTTGTATAGTGACAGATGGTAACCAGGCTTATCATGGTGAGCATTTAGTAATGTATATAAAAGTCAAATCACTATCTTGTACACCTGAAACTAATACAGTATCATATGCCAACAACTATACTTCAGTTTTTCTAAAAAAAAAAAAAAAAAAGGAAAAAGGCCAGTCCCTGGGAAATGGAGGTGGTAAGAACATAGTACAAAACCACTCCTGCCAGTGGATTTATGTCCAAGATTCCAGGACCCTAGGAATGGGGAAATTCTAGGCTTTCCAAGACTCCATGCAGAATACAAAGAGCTACAAGGTAGCCACATTGGAGATCTGGCCTTCCCACATGAGGATGAGAGGAGGGGCTCTGTGCCATATTACCATGGAGGGATCCAACCCTTAAACAAAGAGCAGCAAGTATTACCCTAATGGGTCTTGGAGCCAGGGTCTTTGATGGGCAGTATCCACTGGGTTCCAGGAGGGGCATGAAACACCTACCAAAGGCTTCAGATTGAAGACAGACCGACATGTTCATTAAACAAATAATTTCCAAGGGCTTACTCTGGCCCTATGCTAGCATCTGAAGGAACAGAGATATAAACAAGACCTTTTCCCTGTCATGAGGAAGCTAATTTCACATCCATCACCCAGTTTCATCTGATACACACACACACAATTGTTTTTTACTCTTACTGGTTCCTAGGCATAAATATTGCCTTCGTGAAATTTGTAAATCCTGTAGAAAATACACTGGACCTTGCATTTTTTACCTCTTCCTGATATCTAACACAATGATAGTCATGTGATAGCCAGCTGATTGATGGACTCTTGGAGCTTCTAGAATATCCAGATCTGTTGAGCTTACTAATTCAATTCTGGGAAATTCTAAAATAAAGAGCTAGTATTTATTGAGCATCTATTATGTACAAGCCATTTTAGTAGGTGCTACAAAGGCTGCAAAGATGCAAAAGAAGTGGAGGCCTGCCCTTAGGGAGTTCACAATCTAGTGGGAGAGACAGACTTGAAAAATGAATTACAAGTAAAAACGTAAGTGACAACAACATAGAACAATAAAAGAGACATCAAAAAGGTAATTTCAGTTTAACTGCCTTCTGTTTGGAGCAATCAAGAAAGGTTTGTACAGAATAGGTGGGATTTGAGCTGAAAGATAATTAGGATTTGAAGAAAGATAAGAAAGAGTGCATTCCAAGTGGGAAAGATACTGTGAAGGTTGGGGGTAGAAAAGCACAAACACATATGGGGTAAAAGTGAGGATCTAAATTTTACAAACATTGTATCTGACTTGCCTCTTATAAATATGCATTTATATATCACTCTCCAGTTCCTTTTCTTTATAGAAAGTCGCTAAACAGATAGATTGGCAAAGATGGTTTCTATTGAAATTTCCAGATTAAAAACTTGTTGGCTTTTAAATAATTGTGAACTTTCATCCGTATTGTGATCATTGATAGTTATTACTTTTTTTAAAAAGGGGAAAGGAAGGGACACCTGGGTGGCTCAGTGGGTTAAGAGCTCTTAATTTTGGCTGGGGTCACAGTCTCAGGGTCATAGGATCGAGTCCTGTGTTGGGCTCTATGCTCAGCACAGAGTTTGAGACTCTCTCTCCCTCTCCCTCTGCCCCTTCCACCCACCTAAAATAAATAAATCTTTAAAAAAGAAAAAAAAAGGGAAATCCAATGCTTAAGAAAAGAGTTTAGATGAAAAACGGCCTCAGGCAAACTAGTCATGGCCCTTCCCAGATATAAAAGGTAGCCACAGAAGGAAGTGGGACTTGTTGTCAATGCAAATTTGAGGAAAGACAAAAACGGAGACCCTGACGTCTATCAGAGAATATCCCACGCATTCTGAAAACTGTCCCTAAGAGTGTCTAATACAAATCTATCAGCCTAGAAGAGAAAAAAAGAGATAGCTGAAAGTATTTTCATCATGACAGGTGATAGGTTTTGGCCCCAATCTGTCCATTAGCCAGTTGTGATACTTTAGACAACTCACTGGACCTCTTGGAGCCTTGTTTTTCCCTTGACAAATGGTGAATTCCTGCCCTCCTTCCCACAGGATGTTCTGAGAGGCTGAGCTGATATAAGGTGTTGTTCTTATTAAATCAAACGGCATAATCACATGTAAAGCTGTCACCCGAGCCCTCAGCAGGTTCTCAACTTGTGAGTGGAATCTGAATGGAATTAGCATTATTTTTAAAAGTCAGTGAGCATTATCATCATCTCAAAGTGATATATAAGCATCAAAAATGAATATATTTATTTCAGAGAGTAGAAAAACCAAAGTCTACAGAAATATCATAATTCCTTCTTATTCATTGCTGTATACCCAGCACTTAGCACCACGTCTAGCATATAATAGCTCCACAATAAATATTTATTAAATGAATGAATGAATACTTCTCTCTGAGTCCCCCTCTAGCACTCTCATTTGCAAGATCTCCCTATCTCTGTTTTCAAGATATACAAGGTATTCACCAAGGGACCTCAATGAGATTTACTTTTCTCTTTAGGGAAGGTATTTTATTTATATATAAGAAGGTTAACCGTTTATATCTAAATTAAAATTTAATAGGCCTTTGGTATAAACAGCAGTGCCTATTATTCAGAGTTTTTTAATGCTATAATAGGCACATTGTTAATCACAAGTTAATACCTAGTGAAGGGAAAATAGATCCCGAAGGGTTTTGAAGCATTTAAGTAAAAGACCTGTCCCTTTAAAAGGTCTGCATCTTCATGTCAATGAAAGAGACCTGTAATATACAAGTAATAATAATGATGATGGCTTCTACAATAAGCACAAAGGCAATGATGACAGTAAATTTTACAGTAAAAATTACAGTTCCGTTTCTTAACACTGATAGTGCAGGTAAACTAGCGGCCAATTTTGCTATATGTAATATTACCATATGCGACTGTCCTTAAATGTTGGGTTAACCCTCTTATACTGTAAACCTTAACCTTTAGAAAGATTGAACCCAAGCCTAAACATTGGCTCTTGGGTAGAACTTTGGTTGGTCTACATATAATAGACCCAGTTCCTCTGTTTAAATCTAGTCGTCCCATCCAGGACTTCGGATGTCCACTCTCACCATGGAGATCCTTACTTCCTTTCAAATGAAGCCCAGACACTTCTCTCCAGACTTTGAGGTCTTTAACTAACTTTAATCACCAGAAACACTGGCAGGGCAGGGCAAATCCGGGCACTCACACTGCATCCTGCACTTCTTAGGAGGTACCACATCTCTGCAGGACTCAGGAGGGCAGCAGGTAGGAGGAGCAAAGGAAAAGGCTTCCTGCCAATGCTAAGAAAGACCAGAAGGTTCTCCATGTACATGTGTTTAACAGCTTGTCCACCCTCACAAAACTAAAGCTGAGTGGCCCTAGCTTCCAGCTGTCACTTGAGGTCAAGACTTTTCATGTGGTAAATTTTCCCTTTCGAAGTTGTCCTTAACGTTCATTTTAACTTAATTTTACCAGTACAATAATGTTGGGTTGACGAAGTACAAGGTAATTTGCTCTAGGCCTTAACCTGTTTCTTAAAACTGAATCCTGAATCTTCCCCCTCCCACCATGTGGCACTAATTGCTTTTCTCATTGATCATGTCCAAAGTACTCTCCAAGCAAGCAAGCTGACCAGCTTGGTGGCATCCATGTTCTATAAATGCATTCTCATCCTGCCTCCCACATGCTCCCTTCATTCCTACAACTTGCCTTTCCTTTCTTTTCTGTCCATATACAACTTTCCTTCTTTCAAAATGTTTCAAAATCCAACTCCTCATGGAAACCCACCTTAACTAATCTCCCTTCAACTGTCACTTCATTCTCTAGCCTTTCGGAGCACAGGTATAGTATTGATGGCCAGAGTAATTATTAATGATAATATTGATGAATTTCTGTCACATGCAAGACACTCTGTTATATATTTTACATGTAGTATTCCTAATCCTCACACCCTGACAACTGGGTATGATTATCATCCCAAATTTACAGATGAGGAAACTGAGGCTAGAGTGATATGTTCAAGGTCATAGGGCTACAAAGTGGCAAATCTGGGATTCAAACCATGACGAAGCTGGCTGACGAGCCTGTGCTCTTTCTCTCACAGCAGATGCTCACTGTGGTACTGCATTGAATTGATGGTGACTTTCTTTGTAAGTCTCTCCCCCTCCTCAACCACCTTCACCAAAGAAAATGTATGTTTCTCTTGTATATCCTCAATATGCTTGTTGAATTGAGTTGAACAGCTAAAGCCAGAAAACACATCTCCTATTTTTTAAAATATATTCCATCCTTGTGTTCTGCACATAAGGTAATCATTAAATGTTAATGACTAAGCGAAATGGAATAAAATCAGTGTTGTGGTAGCCATTTTTAAACTTTAAGAGTTTAAATGAGCAAGCCCATACACAGCACCACAGCTGGGAGCGCCATATTGCCATTAAGCCAGAAGGTGGATTTGTGGGATAGGAACATTTGAAAAGAGACACCACAAGAATGGTTAAGTCAGTTTTCCAAACCACTTTCTACAAGTAGCTACTGCTTTTCCTCCCATAATAATTTCACAATGATTAGCCTGCTAGGTGAGAAATCCCAATGAGAAACCTGAGTGTCAGAAGAGTTTAGCATGACCACTAAGTATTGGGCCCAAGTTAGACGTGATATGGACAACAGGTAGAGTCATTCCAATCCAGCCAGTCAAAATGTAAGAGAACTGCCACCTAGATTTCTATTACGGGCTTCATCTTTCAGGGTAAATGCCTTTGTTCTTATCATGAGATTCATGAAATGCATTCTAACATTCCAACACATATGGATATCAAAATGTGTATTTGGTGAGGAATAGTGTCTTATGCTACCAATTTCTGCTTCCCTTTGCTTTCTTTGCTCATAGCACAAAATTTCCTACTTTTTGCCAAAACCTTAACTATGTAGCTTTTTAACTTAATTAAATATATAGGCAATTACTGACACCATCTGTCTTCATAGAAAAAGAACAAGAAGTGACACAAAAGACTGGGATTCTAAAGGGAATATTTAGCAAACAAAATCTTCTAGCTCCACTATAGTGATACTTATCTTTGGAAGCCCTTATGCTATTTTAAACCATTTATGTTTCTTAGAAATAATGAATTAGAGCTATACTTAAAATAGGGTGGCTTTGGTATGATTTTTAAAAAAGAAAATATCAAGTAATCCATTGCTTTTTCAGTAAAACAAAAACTTAAGCACGCCGTTGAACATCTGTTACCAGTACAGTCTAACACGGCACTTAAAATCCTTTAAAATCCCTGAAAACCTTTATAAACTTACATGAATCTTTTGCATAAATAGAACTGTTTTAGCAATACGTATATTCCTTTAAACATATATTTTGCTTTCTTAAACGTAAGATTCATTGTGCTGCCTATTGTTCCAAGCCCTTATAAATCAATAAATGGAACGGCTTCACTTCTTGGTTGGAGTGGGTCTTCCCCTATCATGCCACCTCCCTAGCCCAGACTAGAGTACCTACTCATTTATGTGTGGCTTTTTAACCTTTTTCGATAACTCTCCACAACTGTCTTAATATGTAAATGATATCAAACCAACCCACTGAAACTTGATCAGGCTAAGTTAGGACAAGTCCAAATGAAATAATAAAATTCAGCCCCCAAAGGGAGAGTATAGACAGGAAATACAAAGGAATTCCAGAGAAGGGGCACATATGGCTCCATGAAGAACATACAGCAATTCCCTGAACTGGAAGAGCAGGTTTTTGAACCCCATGGGGCCACAACTGAGTGCCCTACAGAAATAGAAGGGTGCAGGACGAGAGAACATCAATAAAGAGGCTCAATATAAAGAGGCACTTTTCAAAGAAATAACTATAAAACTTCTACTCATATTAAAGACTTATGGTATACCAAAGAATACACTATCTCAGATTTGGCGGGGGGAAACATCAATGCATATATTTTGTATTTTTTTATTCACTTTTTGATGAGGGAAATATGAATAAATGAATTCTACAATTATTTTCTACACACTTATGAAAATAAGTAGAGCCAAAACTAAAAATTTACCCTTATCTGCCATGAACTGTCTAGTGCATTCTCCTGAGCGTAAGCTGTATATTAAGAAACAGTGCCTTGAATTTTAGAAGAGATGAGGAGGAGGAAGGAGGGAAAGGTCTCCCTTAATGCTGCTTCTTTCATTTGCTAGAAACTGAACCTAGGGACAAATGGTGTCAGAGGGGGTCAGTTAAAAGCAGCCCCTGGGGGGAAGCTCAGTGGAACTGAGGAACATAGCAGCAGAGCCCTGACAGGTAAGCCAGGACTGAGGAACACTTACTCAGGTGGAACTACGGGTGACTTTCAGTCAGCAACTACTCAACTGGAATTTTTCCCAAGGCCCTAAAGCTCCACCCATACATTTCTGGGAAGTGCCATAGGACTTTCATTGATCACGGGTAGGAACCTTGGCTTTCTGCCTACACTGAAGGACAGTATTTCTTTGTCTTTATACAGCTCCTTTATTAGAGGCTCTCCAAGTGCTTTACAGACAAATAATGGGACGGTGAGGCAGAAGGTTGTTAAGTGGCTTGCCCAAAGTCCCACGGTAAATCACAGGCCTTCCTCTGGATTCGGAGCCACCTAGTAAATGCTGGAGCTTCTGGGTGTGACTGCGGCCATCATGGTGCTCTCTTACATCCTACCAAGCATTTGTTTCCCTCCCAGGTGGAGAGAAATGTCCAAGATCAAGTGCAGGAGAGACAGCCTGGACTTCAGAGTACAGCAAACCTACAGGGTAATCCTAGCCCCCGCTGCTTCACTGCGGAATGCGGCACGTTTTTGGGTTCTTTGAGCCTTCTTCACTTCCACGTCAATAAAATGGGGATGTTAGTACTTACCTCACAACGTGGTTGTGAGGATGACGTAAAAAAATACCAAAGTGCATTGTGCATGGTAGACCCTTAACACACATTAATTTCCCTTCCTTTTTCCTTCCCCCAGTCTGCCTCCTGAAGTCTATCCTCCACATGGTCAAATAGGCAGCTTTCTAAACACTGCAGCTATCAAAAAAAGATGGCATATTGGCTCGATGGGCTGCTGAACCTTTCAAACTCCAGAGTCTACAGACAACAAAGGCACAGTCATGGAATTCAGACTCAGCTCACAGGATAGCCAAATCCAAAAGGTTCCATGACGACAAACATGTTACCTGGCACCCAGCCCTCTCCTGTCACCAAATTAGTCAGGATGTATGGGGTTATTAGATTAATTTGATGGGGATGAGGAAGTGTCCCTGGGGAGCCCCAAGCCGCAGAAGGCAGGCTAAGGTGCTGGGAGGGCCCTGGAATGAGCAACAGAAGGGAAGAAGGGAAGGGGACATGTCTCGGACAGAGCTTTCCCGTGTCACGTGCCCTCTTGCTTGACCCGCCCTGTCTCTCTTCTGGATCTGACCATGACCAGCCCCACTTAGTCTAGGAGCTGGTACAAAATGAAGGCCTGCATGGGGAGGAGACAGAAGTGCACCGCATTTTGGAAAAGTGACATTGTGTTTTCAGAGCTAATTGAGTCTCTTTGACATAAGCTAAAACATTATCCCTACCAGCCCATGACTGCTTACTGGGCCGAGGTATTAACCCTTGCTGGGCGCTATTTTGATTTAGTGTATGAAGCAGATAATTTTCACCCACATCTGGAGAAGCTTTTTGAAGTAGAGACTTGAAGAATACCTTGGATAAATTCAGAGGGCAGTTTGGAAGGTGGTTTATCACAGGCTTCCTCATTCCGTCGTTACTTACACACTTGACTGGATTCCAACAAGTAGCCATACAAGTTGTGTAGGCATCCTTCCAAGAATTGGGTCTCCTGGAGACCAGATTCTGTGCGTGCATGTGAGTATAACAGCTTTCCTGAGATATCCTTTGCCATAAAATCCACCCTTTTAAAATGTGCACTGCAGTGGTTTCTAAGTAATTCAGAGTTATACCACCATCACCATTACCCAATTTTAGACAATTTCCCTTACCGCTAAAAAGATACCCTGAAACCCATGAAAAATCATTTCCCATGCCCTCTTTTCCCCAGCCACTGAAAACCATTTTCTGCCTCTGTGGATTTCCCTGTTCTGGACAGTTCATATAACATGGATCATCCAGTAGGTCATCCTTTGTGACTTCTTTCACTTAACATTAATGTTCTCAAGGTTCATCCATGTCATAGCAGATATCAGGGCTTCATTCCTTTTAATGGCTAAATAATATCCCATTCTATGGACATACCACATTTTGTTTATCTATTCATCAGCTGATGGACATTTGGGTTGCTTCCACCTTTTGACTGGTGTGAATAATGTTGCTGCGAACATTCGTGTGCAAGTGTTTGTGCGGATACATGCTTTCATTTCTGGTTATATACCTAGGAGTAGAATCGATGGGTTGTTTGGCAACCATAAGTTTAACTTTTTGAGAAACTACCAAACTGTTTTTTAAAGAGGCTGTTCCATTTTACAATCTCACTAGCAATGTATGGGCTTCCAATTTCTCCATATCTTTGCCAACACTTGTTACTGTGTCAGCCATCCTTACAGGTTGGACATGGTGTCTGTCTGTGTTTTAAAGGGAAGACTTTTTTTTTCCCTGTGTTATTTTCCCCTGTGTTATGTATTATTGAGTAATCCAACAAAGATTTATTGTGTACACTTACATCGCGAGTGCTGTGGTAGGTATTATGCAGGATGCAAATATGAATAAGATGAGTCCCCGCTCTCAGTCTAATTCTCCTCTTTAGGAATTTCCCAAATGTAAACAAACTTGCCTTGGACTTGCAGTCAAGAGCTCTGAGCTCTGATCTGAACTCTGCTCCTGACCGGGTCTCTTCCCCTCTTGCAGCCTCAAGCCCAGGGCTTGAGGGGGTCTGGACTAGACCAAGTCCAAGGCCATAGCTCTGACTGCCTTTGTTTCTTTGCCTACATATTCTGCAACAGAGGCTGGTCTTTATAAAAAAAAAAAAAATTCTGATTTCCTGCAAATGTCAAGGAAAGTGGGAAGGACAGGCAAACTGTGCTGCCAACTCATTGCCCTGACAGGTCCAGCGCGGTGCGCTCATCCTCATCTCACTTTGTACCCCAACCTTCTGTGTCCACATGACTGGGCACAGGGATCCTCCCCAGTGAGAACTACCAAGCAAGAGCTTTCTGCTTTGAAAACGCACACAAAAGCCTTTTGGAGATTATTTGTAGTAACTTTAAAGGAATACTTTTCAGCTACGCAAATCATTCACCAGCCCTGACATTTATAGCATGAAAATTAAAGGAGGAGAATAACTATTTACAGTATGAGATGATTATATTGAATTGCCATGGAAGAAGCATATACAATTACTAGTCCTAGAAACCTGTAATAGGTTATAAAAATTGGGTTTTCGTGTTTATTATAGTTCAGTGCCTAATGTCAAAATAAGAAAATGGTCTTCTAAAAATTCATGATTTAAAAAAAAGTAAGGAAATACTTAAGAAGAAAAAAGAAATGAGTATACAATTCTGTACCTTAATACAAATAATATTAGTAGGCCATCAGTCTTGAAAGTAATTGAGGGAGGATCATAAATGTATAGAAGTAGTGGAAGTAACTTGGAAAAGGAAGCAGAAAAGGCAAGAGTATGTTAAAATGCTTGTGTGTGGTTTTTTTTTTAACAAAAGTGAAAAACATCAAAAGAGCTGCTGATGATGAGGGTTTAAATGTTTTCCATTTTGGATCCCCAAATTAATTTCGAATATAGTTCCTGCACATCCTGAAAGAACTTGCAAAGTCACAGAGAAGCTTCTGGCACTGCAAAGCAACTGGACTCTTAACGCTGGGGACTAGGTGTTATGGAAAGAGCTGGACTGGAACTTGGGAAACCCGGGCTTTGGTCCCAGCTCTTCCCCTAACTGAGGGACCTGAGCCAGTCCGTTCACCTCCCAGAGTCTCATCCATAAAATGGGGACATGGGAATGATAGAGGTCATTTCAGGTCTGCAGGACAGAATTGTTTAAGACCTCTCTGGGCCCTGAGTATTTTTGGCTTTAGAGAGCCCATCACCGTACATCATAGTAAATGTATTAAAATGCACTCTTGTGGAATAGGATTTAGATATAACTGTATGAGTTGTGTTGCATTTAACCAACATGCAAATTTTGTCGATATTTTAAAAACATTTATTGTTACTTTGTAGTTTTCATTTTATATTTGGGAGCCAGTATCACTTTTTTTTTCCAGAATCCAAATATTTTGAAGGCCTTTGGAAATCATGGAGGCCCTAGGCATGGTGGACTATTGGGCCCTGAGCGCCAAGCGGCAGGGCCCAGATTTTCTGCTGCCTCTGGCCTCACAGACTCCAAACGCCCAATATAAAGCAGTGTCCAGGGTGGGTGGTACAGAAATTGAATGCTGTGGTTGCTCAGAGATAGCCTCGTCGAGCTGTGGTTTAAATCGTGGCCAGAAGGATAAATAGGATCAATAGGGACAGAGGGGAAGGCCTCCAAGATGAATACTAAGAGTCTCAATTGTTGATCAGGGCCCCAGGGTGACTGCCCCATATGGGGCAACAGCAGCTCTCCTTAGCCTCTCCAAGAGACTGGGCCATCCCAGCAGCTGCCACTAGGTGGCAACATGCCAAGATGCTGCAGGCCCCTGGGCCTTCCTATTCATTTTTTAAAAATATAATACACAGTTCTTACCAAATATCATAATCACATTCATATTTTGCCAACTGAAAATTCTTACAGCGCATGTACCAATTCTTTAAAATTAAGTATCATGTATGTTGTTTACCACAATGGGGATCTCAGTGCTGTCTGCTGATGGTCAACATGGGAAGAGATACCACTTAGTAGCTACCTGAGGCAATACATTCTCTGTATGATAGCCAGGATTCTAGAGCCTGTTTTTAATAGCATCTGAGAAGAGGGTAAAGTGGTCCCCATCTCTGAGGAGCAGGCAAAAACAATGAAGTCAAGAGCCAAGCAAGTGAGTTCTTCTGCCTGTCCTGGCAGAGACACAGGGAAGAAGTCAGGGTCCAAACAGATTTGAGTCTGCCAGACCCCACAGTAATAGACTCATAGAGTTTCTCTTGTAGTCACTGGATCCTCACAATACCCCTCAGAGATAGAGACCATTGCAGATAGGTCTGTGTTAACATGCAAGGAAGCTGAGGCCCAGAAACAAGAAAGTTAAGGTCACATAGCAAAGGGCCAGGCCAACACTCCCAGTGAGGTCCTGTAACTCTGGTCCAGTGCTCTTGCTATGCTAGCGAAGCCACCTGCCACCCTCAAGGTGTAGGCCCCTCTAGACTCCACTACCCTCAAGGGGCAGTCACTTCTTTCCTCTACCAAGCTGCCTCTATCCTTCTCAACCTTATTTCATCTTGGCCTAAACATGGTGAGAAGCACGTCCCCTATGGAAGGCCCCCATATCCTGTAGGTCCTGTAGACTAAGGTCTGTAGACCTTGCCTCTCCTCAGACAAGGATGGCCTTGAGCTCAAGGCCCAAATGTGATAGTAGAGAAAAAGATGCCTCCCTACCAGGGACAGATTCTGCTTTATCCCTATACCTGACCAAGCATATTCTCCTGATTTTACAGCTGAGAAGGGAGAAAAGGTACCTGAGATCTCATCCGAACCTCTAGAAGATCATTCAACAAAAGCATCTCAAACTCAAAATGCCCAAACCTGAAATCTTGATATTACCCTTGAAACTATTTCTCTAGCAGTCTACCCCACTCAGTACATAGTAATTCCATCCTTTCATTTTCTCAGGGCAAAAGTCTTGAAGATATCCTTGACCCCTCTTTCTTTCACACCCTGCATTCAACCCATCAACAAAGTCCTTTAGGTTGCAGTTTTGAAGTGTATCTATAATATGACCACTTCTCCCATCCTCTGCTGTTACCATGCCGGCCCAGCTACCACCATCTCTCACCCAGTTTATTGCAATGGCCTCCCAAGTGGCCTCCCTCTTTCCATCCTTGACCGCTTGTGGTCTCTTCTCCCCACTACATCCAGAATAACCCTTTAAAATTAAAGTTAGATCATGTCACGTCAATGGATTTTGGCCTCCAAAGTGGTAAGGCCTTGGCTCTGTATTTAACCTAACCAGTAAGGATAGGGGGAACCTTGGCTTACCCGTGCCTATGATGACCAGCAAATAGAGGGGCTGGGCAGGTGGCCTGGCCTCTCTAGCTTAGCCATAGCTATAGGGACCCATGGGTCTGACAGAGGGCTTGGTCTCACTCTAGAAAGAACCCAGTGGTGGATTTCCTGTCATGTTGGGACTACATGGGAGGGGGTGCACCTGTGCCTTAACCAAGACAGGCTGCTGAGGATAAGCTTGTATCACACCCTGCTCTAAAGGCCTGATACCGTCCCTGTGGTAGGTGAATTCTCAGTGCTTCATCTCCCACTTGCCTTAGCTGGAGAATCTGCCTTTTAAAGAATTCTCTACAGGGTGAGAAATCTTCACAATTCCCAGTCAGCCTCATAGTTGCAGCTGGACGCAAGTGAGGGAGGGCCTGTCAGGACTATCCTCCCCAGTGATTAGTGGAGGAAAGTGTGGCCCAGAGAGGCAACTTGCCAAAGATCAGGGATATTTGCCTCAGATGCTGGTATCAAGGGTGGGGCTTTCAGCAAGCCACATAGCTTGTCCTGACCTCAGGTTCTTTTCCTTACAATAAAAGAAGAAGGTGATGTAGAAAAAGAACGGGAAAACCTAAAGATGAATGTGCAAAACATCTAGGAATCCTTCAAGCCCTGAAATTCTATGATTTTTCCACAAATGTTGTTTCATCTATAAATGAGTCTGTCAGTCCCATACCTACCCAGGAGCCCATCAGAGAGGGTTGGCAAGTCCAAACTCTTTGCTACTTTATTTGCAAGTGGAGACAGACACAAAATGTGGGCCTGAGTACCTGTGCCTGCATCTGTAGGCTCTGCCACCCATCCACCCTGCCTGTCACAGGAAAGAGGCCACTGCAGCTGGGCGACCAGGCAGCCGTCACCGCATGGAGCACCCGAGGCAGAAAGGGCTCAATACTGGGCCTCTCTCCCATACCTTCCTCACGGGAGCATATTACCTTTTCATCCCAAAGCTTGTGGCCCAAACAGGAGGCAGAACCTGGGAAGGGGACAACTGTGGGCAAGCCTGCTGCTGCCTGATCCTGTCTTTGCCTCTCACATGCTTTTTTGAAGGTTGATGAGGTTGTCATAGTTTCTGAATTGCCTTCTGCCCTGTGTTCTGCCTGCTTTGTGCCAGGTCTCCTGGTGCAGGAGGGCCTGTCAGAGCCGCAGAGAGCTGGGGCCCCTGCAGTATTCCCGCACCACACCCAGCCCTGTCTCTTGCTGAGCTTACAACGGGCTTTTCGGCAATCAATCCAATAGAAATAGAATGTAAGCCACGTGTAATTTTTCATTTTCTAGTAGCCTTGTTTAAAAATATAACAAAAAAATAGCCGAACATAGTCTTAATAATGTGTTTTATTTAACCCCACATAACCAAAATATTATCATTTCAACATATAATCAGTATAAAATATTACTAATGAGATATTTCATGTTCTTTTTTATCTCCTCAGTCTTCAAAATCTAGTATTTTACATTTAGAGCACATCTCCATTTAAACCAGCCACATTTCTTTTTTAAGATTTTGTTTATTTATGAGAGAGAGAGAGAGCGTGCATTCAAGAGAGACTGATTGATCAAGGGGAGGGTCAGCAGGAGAGGGAGAAGCAGACTCCCCACTGAGCAGGGAGCCCGATAAGGTGGGGTTTGATACCAGGACCCCAGGATCACGACCTGAGCCAAAGTCAGACACTTAACTGACTGAGCCACCCAGGCACCCCTGAACCAGGCACATTTTAAATGCTCAATAACCACAAGTGGCTAGTGGCTACCATATCAGATAGCACATTCCAGAACATACATGAAAGTCTAAATATAATTGCACTTATTGCTAATATTCTGCTAATATTAACCACTGGCTGTTAACATTTTGTTATATTCTCATCTAGTCTTCTCTATGTATAATATTTTTGCAAAGCTGAAGTCATGTTGCTTTTATGACTTTACATCCTTCTCTTGCTATTTTTGTGTATCTTCCTACACCATCAAAAGTTATCCACAATTTTTATCTTTTGTGATGATATCATAGACTATCCCATCACTTGGATGTGTCAGAATCTTTTTAATCAATACCCAAATATTGGACAGCTGCAATTTTTCAATCTTACAAGTAATGCTGAGATGTATATTTTCATGTTATGTATTCTTTTTAAGGCCTTGATGCAAATGTCTCTAGCATTCTAGTCATTTTTAACAAAATGATTTTTACATCAGCAGTAAGTCAAACAATCATCAACTAGTGATTTATGACTGGGAGCTGAGGCATCTTGTTTTCTCATCCCACACCTTTGATACCCTGCTCTGTAAACCGAGGGCAAACCACTTCACTCCATTTATAAAGTAAACTGATTGTATTAGATGATTTTTAAGGGTCTTTCCAACACTAACCTTCAGTGATGTTTTTCCCTCACCATCATAGCTAATCAATTAACCTGTCAAGCTAGTCATTAGAAGTCCTGCAAGTCACATCAAAGGCACTTCTTAACATTTAAAAATCCATCCACTTATCTCCGTCCCCACTCACAGTGCCCCTTATACAGGCCACCATCACTGCTCATCTAAATTGTGAGAGAGTATGGAGTGCAGACAGAGATTAGGTTCTAAAGTTAACAGTGAAATCCAAAATCAAGAATAGGATTAAATGAGGTATGTGGGAAAGCATGAGGCTGGCACAGAGGAGATGCTCAGTACATATTTCCTACACTGCAATCTGAAACCAGCTTCTAGAGGCCCACCTAGACCCTGTTCCTTAAAAGTTGGAGTGGCGTTCACAATGAGGCATCAGAGGTGATGTGCCCTGCTGTGAGCCAAGCCCTGCCCCAGCCACAGGATGCTGTGGGAAGACAAAGACTCATCAGCTTCCCCTAAAGGGCTGACAGTCTAGAGGGGGAGACAGGAACCCCTATACTCAAAACAAGCATGCCTCAGGCGGTGTCTTCAATGGAAAAACCAGATGGAGAACAGAACAATTATCTGAGCAATTCAGGCAAGCCTGCTGTTGAGGAAACGGCTTAACGAAATTTGTTCTACTATTTCTTTTGTGAACCAAGGGTTTAGGGCAGTCTAGGGAAGCAAAAGTACTGGGACTCTAGAAAGAACAGAGTTCTGATCCATGCTCTATAATCTTAAGCAAACCATGAAGTCACTTTTTGATCTCAGTATCCTCATTGGTCAAATGGAGACAGAGTAATACCAGCCTTGCCCAAATCTAACCACCCACTGGACTGAGTTGTTGTGAGGTTGAGTACATCGATCATGGATGGGGAAAACAGTTATTAAATGGGGCAATCTAATAGCCACACAAGCAACTGAAAATGTGTCTCCTAAGATCCTACTCCTCAAGGAAATGCTTAGTAATCAGAAATAACATTTGTACTGAACTTTATCATTTGTAAGGCAATTTTAGGTGCATTTATTTTGTTTTCAAAGTAAATGTGTGGTAGGTATTATATGTGTGGTAGGTATTATCATTTGCTCCTTTCGCACTCAAGGATACTGAGATTGAGGGCGTTTAAATAACTTGGTCAAATTTACACTATTTGTGAGGGCCAGAGTTAGGCTTACTCCTTGGTTCTCACTCTTCCTCTACACTGTGCTGCCTTCCCATTAAAATCCTGATCACCACGAGTGCACTGGTCATGATGAGCACCAGGCGATGAATGGAAGCGTCGAATCATTATATTGTACACCTGAAACTAATGTAACACTGTATGTGAACTATACTGGAATTAAGTTGTTTTTTTTTTTTTTTTTTTAAAGATTTTATTTATTTATTTGACAGAGAGAGACACAGCGAGAGAGGGAACACAAGCAGGGGGAGTGGGAGAGGGAGAAGCAGGCCTCCCGCTGAGCAGGGAGCCCGATGCGGGGCTCGATCCCATGACCCTGGGATCACGACCCGAGCCAAAGGCAGACGCTTAACGACTGAGCCACCCAGGCGCCCCTGGAATTAAGTTTTAAAAAATCCTCATCCCCAAAACATTAATATTATTAACATAAATATTAATGTTGGTTATATACATTTCCCTTTTATCAAGGACATGAAAACATCAAAAGAGAAGCTCTGAAAAAAAAAAGAATGCCTGACATGCAAGAACAGCAAGTTTACTTTCTCCTACTAAGAAAAAGTAACTGTCCCCATCTGATTTGCATTTTATGCCATACAGCAGGAAATATTTAAGTTGACAAATAGGATATTTACAACTGCAACAGATACTTGGCAGTTAGTTTTTAACAATTGTTGCAAATGTGATTTATTTGCTATTATAAAAGGGCATTACTGTGCAAATATGACTCCTGAAATTAGCTTCAGTTTAGCAAGGGGCCTTGACAGCTTGACCTCTTAATATCCTTATAATGATGCCATTTACATTCAATGCTTACTCAAGTCACTCACTGCTAGATTTGTTTGAGAGGAGTCCACTCTAGGGCAGATGTACTATGTATTTTAACATATAGAGTTGGTGTGTGGGGCACATGGAGGCCTTCTAAGAGGAAAAAATGTTTAATCAAGTCTTCATGAAAATGTGTTCATTTCCAACTTCCTACAGTGAAAATGCGTTACTGCTAATTACAGCATACTCCAGAAATACAATACTTCATGTTTTCTCCACAAGACACTCTCATGGCATGGATTATAGTAAACAAGGGCATGTTTTCACCCTCTGCAACTTTAGCTTTTAATGTGACTGGGAAACTAGTACAGTTGAGGAATGGCTGGGCTCAGATCAGTGCCATCTCTGCCAGCAGGGAATGGGAAAAGGATGGACTTGGTGCCAGAGAGAACTGGATTCAAATCCCAGCACTGCCACTTCCGGGCTGTGTGGACCTAGGTATCTCTCTGAACCTGTGTTTTTTTTATCTATGACATGGGACTGTTATTTTTTAGGTTATTATAAAGATCTGAGATGTTTGGGAAGCACCTGGCACTTGGGACTTGATACATGGGAGCCACTCATATTTGTGTTGCTTGTCAAAGCTCAGATTTCACCTTCTCCGTGATGCAGCCCTAAATTCGCTAGACAAACTCAGTTTGTCCTTTCTGCCTCAGTAGTACTTTGTTCCCTTTATTATATCATGTATTACACTGTGTTGTAAATGACTGAATATGTATGTATCTGTCTTCCCCTCCTTGGTGGCAGGACCTGTGCCCATCTACCTTTGACTCTCCAGTAACTAGCACAATCACCTTGAACTTGCCTTCACTAGCCTTGAGCATTGAACTGAGGATGATTCTGGGGGTGCTTCCATATTCAGTGTGGGGGTGAGTGGTGACAGGCAATTAGGGATGATGGTCTGCCTCAGGAGAGGAGAGAGGTAGCACATGACCCACTTCTGCCATCTCCAGTTTATAGTAGATGCTCAGTAAATATCTGTCAAAGGAATTAATGGACTTACTTAGTTATCGAGTGGCTTACAGTAACTTATTGCTCACATATGTCTATTTTTCAAAGCCTTTTAATTTTTATTGCATCATAGTATTCTTCTAATAGCCCTGCTGTTCAGCTATGGTGGGTGTTCCCACAGTTTTCATTTCCCAGTTGAGGATACTGTGGCACCGTGGGGTGGCAAAATGACTTTCCCACACTCATGACAAATGGGGGGAGCGCTAAGACTTACAGGCCAATCATGAGTTTCCCTAAAGTTTCATAGTGAGATTTCCTGGCACTGCTTTTTCTGAAATCAAAGCAAACTGCCCTTTTCTCCTATTCACTCCCTCTTTCTCCCCTCTGTCTGCTCCTCTTTAGTTCCCCATCCTCTGAAGCTTCTGTCCAGTCTCATTTTTCTCAACAGAAAACACTGCACAACTGGGGAACTCATACAGGGTAAGGACTGGCTGGGTCAAGACCAGTGTCATCTTCCTTCTCCTAAAAATGACAAACCACAGGGGGGAGAATCAAAGTCCCCATGAGCCTTTTGGAAGGGGGCATCTCCAACAGATTACCTTGGCCGGGTGTTTTAATTTTTGTAACTTCCGGGGCGCCTGGGTGGCTCAGTTGGTTAAGCGACTACCTTCGGCTCAGGTCATGATCCTGGAGTCCCGGGATCGAGTCCCACATCGGGCTCCCTGCTTAGCAGGGAGTCTGCTTCTCCCTCTGACCCTCCCCCCTCTCATGCTCTCTGTATCTCATTCTCTCTCTCAAATAAATAAATAAAATCTTTAAAAAAAAAAAAAAAAAAAAATTTTTGTAACTTCCCGTAAGAATGTTCAATCTTCTAATTAGAATCAGATTGGAGGCTCTGTCCTTCAGTTGAAGGAAGTAGAAACAGAAGCAAAAACATCTACTCCACTCAGTCACGTGTGCACTGGTTTGGTTGGGTCTGACATGGTTTGGGCTGGTTAGGGTTGGTTGGAGTTTTCTCTCCAGGTTGTTGATCTCACCCTCACTTCTGTGGTTCCTGTTTTAATCAGGTGTGGGCAACAGGCCTCAGCCTCTCATACAGTGACCAGCTGGCCCTGACTCAGCTCACCTTATACCTGACCAACGGCCATCTGGATTGCAGTCTGAGCACCCTGAAAGTGCCCTTTGTTCCCAAGAAAGAGAAGAAAATGAGCTGCCTTAATGCCCTCTCAGTGCCGGTAAGCAACAGATGCTTCCTGATGCCCCATGGTGTTCAGCAACACTCAACCACCGCTTCCTGAGCTCTGGCTATGTGCCCAGCTCTTTGAGTATAGAGAGAAGAAAGAACCTCAGGCAAGTCACTTAGCCTCTCCAAAACGGGTTTCTGGAGTACAAGTGTATTGGCCAGAGGAAAGGGGAGAGAGCGTTCCAGAAAGGGAAGGCACCATGTTGGAGGGATGAAAGAGCATGGGTTTTTCCAAGGGTGGGTCTCTTGGGACATTTCCTTCCATTTCTTCTCATCTCCAAGCCCTGGACAAGTTCTTCAACTACCAGCAACTTCTGACAAAACCCGTATTTTTCTAGCTCTAATCTTGTTTTTGAGCTCCAGACTCCCAGATTCACCATTCTACAGAACTTCCCTAGAGTCCTCAGGGTCAAGCTGTCTCAAACTGCATTCATCATCTCTCCTCCCCCTGTACTTCCTCATGGTAGGTCCTGCCAGAGGCTGATGGGACACCTCCGCCCCCTCATCCAGTCAACACCAGCTCATGTTGATGCTAGCTTCGACTCTGACCCCTCCTCTCCCTCCACAGAGACACTGCCTTAGTTTTGCTCTTCACTAAGATTCCTTGCCTGCTGTCCCTCCCCTCAGCCTAACCATACATACAGCCAAGATGGTCAAGGTGAAAAGCAAATCTGAGCATGTTGCTCCCCTACTTATGATTTTGAAATGATTCCTGTCATCTTCAGGAAAATCCCAACTTCCCAGCTGCGTGAAGGAGGGCCTTCATGATCTACCTCTTTCTGCGGCCCCAACCTTCCATCTCATCACTAGCCCTATTGCTAGGGTGGCTGGAGCCAGCAATCTTGGGGCTGGTTGAGGTTTACCAACCTTAGAACCCAGGGCAACAAAATACAAATCTCCATGGAGACAGTGGGCTAGGTTGGTTTTGGGAAGGGAGAACAAGGGTCTAGTGGACCAGATGGCCCTTCATATACACGGAATATGGAAGCAGAAAGGAGCTCAGGCTACAGATGCTCTGACTTTTGCCAGAGGGTTTCTTCCGCCTCTCCTATAGTGGGCTTCATACCCTCTTGGCAAATGAACATCTACTTGAGATGCTAATATATCAAACAGATAAAAGAGGAATTTCAGTGGTTAATAGGACCCACGCTAGCACCCTAGAGATACTTTTTCAGAGCAGTATCTCCTGCCTCTCTGCTGAGCCTCTTTGGAATCCCCTTGATCTCTTTGCTTATTGAGAAGCAGAGTTGGTCTCTCCCTCTCCCTTTGCCCTTCCCCCTGTGTGCATGCTCTCTCTCTCAAATAAATAAATACATCATAAATCTTTTTTTAAAAAGGGGGGGAGGGCGCCTGGGTGGCTCAGTCGGTTAAGCGTCCGACTCTTGATTTCCACTCGTGTCACGGTTGTGAGATTGAGCCCCACATCGGGCCCTGTGCTGGGCCTGGAGCCTACTGAAGATTCTCTCTCTCCCTCTCCCTCTGCCCCTCCCCCTGCCCGCATGCTCTCTCTCTCTGTCTCAAATAAATAAATAAATCTTTTTTAAAAAAGAGAGAGAAGCAGAGTTGGATGGGGGAGAACAGGTCCCTTTTAATTAGGTCCCAGGACCTCGCTGAGAATCAACCAGGTCCAGCTCCACCTGTGGCCCCCATCCTCACTAAAGGGACCTACAGGACCCTAAGTTCAATGCTGGCTGGAGGGACAGCAGTAAAACTTGAGCCTTGTGGCCTAGCAAACCTAACTCCATGCCATTTCTAAAAGGAAGCTGGAAGCTGAGTTAGTATTCAATTCAAGACTTTCCAAGACAATTTGCTACATTTAAGTATGTTGCTTCAGAAGGCTATAAGCAGAAGTTGTACTCTGAATTAGAAGCACTCTCCCATTTTCCCCATCTTGCCTATAGGTTTCAATCCTAGCTACAGGCAACATACGGGAATTCTCCTGTGATCAAGAGTCTTAAACACTTCTAGGAATTGCCTACACTCAAGAGGGAAGCATTATGATCTTCAATAATTCAAATGTCTCTACAGTCACTACTAAAGGAAAGCTATGCAGGTTTTCTGATGTACGGATAAATTGAAAGTGCTTGTGGCTTTAGAAAGATAAATGATGTTCTCACCCTGGTGCCACTGTGCATGTGTGCATGCGCGGGCTCCCGTGCATGCGTACACACGGGATAGGCCATTTTTAAAAGAAGCATCCATACTTGCACACACAATGCAATTTACAACCAAACCAAAGCTTCCTGAACAGGTGTGGATAGGCTGTGATGCCATCAGGTTTATAATCAGTCAGCTGACAGCCCCCTTTGAAGACTGAAGAAAAAGGAAAGGCACTGACGTACCCACAAAGATAAAGAGGGCGCATTCAGGACTAATGCCTACAAAATGCTTCTGCTTTGAGCCTATTCCTTTAAATAATCTGCTGTGCAGGGGGGAAGCAAAGACTCTTCTGGGCTCTACAAAGAGCTCTTGTCCCAAGTCAGAAACAGGTGGCGAAGAACTGTCATCTAGAGCCAGTCGGGCCAAGTGCATGGGCTTCTGCCCCAGTGTCCTCCACAATTAACCACTTGAAGTCAGAAACCAAGTCAGATGAGTCCCAGACATGCATGTTTTAGAAAAGAAAACGAGTTACCTAACAACATTTTAAACTTTTAGTTAACATTCTGTCAGAATGAGGATAAAGCACTATCCTTTTCGATTGTTTTTACTCCTCCTCTCTCTCTGCGGACCCTCCGCACTACAGGTGGGCAAGTGGCCAAAAGGGACCATATCTGCAAACATCTTAAAACAACCCACGTCATTTATAAGCATTTTAACAGCACACGATCTGTAATGAATGATTAAGTAAAACCTTTTGTGTTAAATTATGATGTTAATAATGATTCTGTCTCCTGTAATTTATTATGAATTCTCAAATGCTTCGGGTTTGATTTTGATAGAATGCCACAACAACAGAGTTTATGTTATGACTTTATTTTTAGAACTCCTTCTTTGAAGGCACACATTTCCCCACTGCTGCTACTGTAATTATGTACAAAACCAATCACTCATTAGTTAGGATACGTTATCTTCTAGACAGATGAGGCTAAATAAGCAACACATTAATAATTCAGAGAGCAGTTCATTATGCATGTGGATGCCTGCTTCGTAACTGAAATAAGAACCTCATCAGCCTCTGCCAACCTTTAAACAATAGTTCTGTGTTATTGCGACCACATTCAAGTTTACGCTTGTTAAACTGCTACTTGGATTATTTTATCAAACATTCATTTATTTGTGGTCCCTCACTGCCGAGAACAGATTTTGGAAGCTCCTTTTTTAAGTTAATGATTTGAGCAATGGGTGTTATTAATTCTCAGAATATTATAAACATGATTAATTTTCAGGCAGAGATTTATTACATAAGGATTTCAACTATGTCAACTGAAATGCATCACTGTCAAAACAAGTATCATGGCGAAAATAGAATATGCTCCACACTTCAAGTGCTGGTGCTCCGAACTAAATCAATTTAAATTGTGGCTGAAGCAAAATTATATTCTCCAGTGAAAAGGAGTATTTCGAGCTTCCTTTATTTGGCTTGAAGCATTCTTGTTAGATTGTGATTTAGAAAGGTAGTTTAATAAGACTAGACTTCTACCAATAATATTTTCTCTTCTATTTTTTTCCCCGTTTTACCAGAAAAGGCTAGCCTCTGAAATGTCCACACATTCCAAATGTAGCCAATGGGAATTTGAAGAGCACTGGTCTGAAAGTTACAGATCATAAATTCTGATCGCTCTCTGCCTCAGTATCCTCGTTTGTAAAATAAAGGAGGGCTAAGTGACTGCCAAGGTCTCTTGAGGGATTTGATTTCATGGGGCCTGTTAAATAGTTCTCTCTCTGTACCAAGCCTAGCCCAGGCAGCCTCATGTACAGTGGGGTGCTGAGGGGGGCATCTCACTGTCTCCTGTAAGGGGACACAGCAAGGGCCCATCCCTCCATACTGCAGTCTTTCATTAAAAGGTTTTTTCCTGCAAAATCTTTTAGAAATAAGTAATATTGTTGTAAGAAGTCTCATCCTAAGTCCTCATCAGCCATCACCTTAGCTATCAGTTAATACTTTCGACAGGCACCAGCTAGAAGTAAATTCAGCAGACTTACTCAACACCTATACTGTGTCAGGTACTCTCCTAAGCACAAAGGATGTAAGGATAAGCAGCAAAGAACTCCAAGTTTATCAGAAGACACAGACAGGCCAACAAATAACTATAATACATATAATAACATGATAATAACATCCAAAATGTGTTACGCCTTTATTCTACACCAGGTACTGTGACAAAGTGCTTTACATGAATCTTTATACAACTCAATATGTAGGCAGGTGTTGTTATTATACTCACCTTTTTTTTAAGAGAGAGCATGTGCTGTGTTGAGGGGGGGAGTGGGGTGCGGGCAGAGGGAGGGAGAGAGAATCTTAAGCAGGCTCCACACCCAGCATGAAGCCCAACTCGGGGCTTAATCCCACGACCCTGAGATCAAGACCTGAGCCAAAATCAAGAGTCAGATGCTTAGCTGACTGAGCCATCCAGGCTGAGCCACCCAGGCTATTATGCTCATTTTTAGATAAGAAGACTGAGGTTAAGAAATGTCAAGCACCTTGTGGAAGGTCCCTCAGCAAGCAAGAGTGGAAGCCAGAATTTAAGCCCAGGCATGCCGGACTTTAAAGCCTGTGTGTCTGACCACTGTTCGGAGCAACCTGCCTGGCACTGGCTGAGAGTCAGTGATTTGGCCCCAGAGCACAGCTTAAGCTCATCCCTAAAGAAGTCTCTGGTTGAGGCCATAGAGAAAGCTCTTCTTCCAAAGGAAGCTTCGTCTCCCTCTGAGATGAGGTTGTTTCCAGGCATACTGCCATTATCCACTGGCTTCTAATCTGCTCTGAGCTAGGCCAAGACGCAGCACTGAATGGGACAGATGGTCACGGAGGAGCCTTCTCCTGCTGTAAAATCCATTTAGGTTGTGATTTCCTTGGCAAACCTAAATGGATTTTATACCATCAGAAGAGAGTTGATTATACAAGTCAACCTTTTAAAAACATGTTTTCTATTTGCATAATGTTTTATCCTTTAAATTGGCATGAGCTTATTTGATCCCCATGATGACCTCAAGGAATAGATAAGGCAGGAATTATCATAACCATTTTACAGATTAGGAAACTGAGGCTATGCAAAGTTAAGTGAGCTGCCCACGTCATAAAGTTAAATAAGTAGCAAAACTCAAGCATTCTGATTCAAGGCCCTTTTTGATGAAAAAGTTGGTTGGTTGGTTGGTTTTTATTTTAAATAACTTCTTTGTGAAATTATTTTAACAAATGATAATAAGCACTAACATTTTTTTACTGTTCCCTCTGTGCCAGGCACTGTTCTAAGGTCTTTAGATACTCATCTAATCCTCACGACAACACTGTCATACCTGTGCTATCAGACTGAATAAAAGACAACCCTAGACTATCAACAGTTTTTCCCTGTAGAAACTGTGGAGTTACTTAAGTCTAAGAAGAGTAGGTGTATCACGTATGTTCATCTTCATTGGCATTATTATAACACATTTACTAAGCAGTTAACATAAGCCAGGAATTTCACCAAGCATCAGGGATACAAAGACATTTGACAAAGTCCCTGTCCTCGAGGAGTTAAAAAGAAATATAAAGTAGATAGCACATACACAAGGAAAACCACAAGGCCTCATTTCAGCACCATTGAGTGATAGCCCCTCAACCTGCTCCTGGAGTTCGTAGGAGAAAGGACTGTGGACTGGGACTGGCAGAGACAGGGGACACTTACTAGAAAGAGGGAATTTGGCCTGGCCTTATAGACTAGGGCAGTCACTAAGTGATGAGGGAAAGGAGACCTCCCCAGCAGAAGAGACAAAGGCTGAATAGAGCCCATGGTCTGTGAGGAGCTAGCAATGAACCAGGTGGGCTGGGGCAGAGAATTTGGGAAGGACGAAGTGGGAGAAATGGTTGGAGCAATCCCCCGAACCGGTGCGGGAGAGTCTGCACACAAAGCCAGGTGTCTGGATTTCATCTTGAAGGCAGGGAGGAGACACTGAAGAGTTCTGAGCACTGACCAACCTGGGTCTGAGAAACAATCTTGTGGTAATGCTTAGAATCCCAGGTACCAGTGGGGGGAAGGAACAGCCTAGGAAATTATATTTAGTGGAGGTCCAAAATGCTCCGAGCCCTGTAGACGCTTTCAAAGAAAGAGCAACAATATTTATAGCTACCATTTATCAGGTGCCAGGTGCTGTGCTACGTGCTTATTTAATCACCAAAAGTCAGAGCAGTTAAATGACACATTCAAGGTCATTCAGGTTTTGAACTTCAGTCTTTCTGACTCCATATAACTTTTCCACCACAGAATTCTGCTTGCATTCCCGCCTCCCAAGCAGGAAGGAGAAGCAGCTGTCCATGCCATAAAGCTCTGGAGTAGGATGGCAATGGTAATGGAAAAGACATAGCTTGGAGACATACAGCAAATATCCTGGCTTTTCTTTCAGACTCTTTATGAATTTTAATCCCAGGTCTGGGAGAAGGGGGAACTGCAGTTTGTCTCTGTAGAGAAGAAACCTCAGGATGGCCTGTCCTTATTTGTTGTCCAGCAATACTAGACAGTGAGCTTTGGAGCCAAGATACACAGCGATGAGCTGGCTCCTGCTGCCAGAGGCCTGCCTACCTCTCTCCCTCGCTGACTGGGGCCTAGTCTTGGGCTTGCTAGTTTATATCCTATGGCAGCATAAGACAAGTTTAAAAGACAAAAATAACCTTGGAACTATCTTGTGAATTCATGGTAATCACCACGCAATTACATGCTCAGTAACCACAATGGAATTCCAGAGTATTTACAGTTCTCTTCCATATGCAAAAGCTCAGGCTTCTGGGCCTTCATTGTGAAGGCAGGAACATGGCGCAGCCTGCCATGAGAGGGTGCGCAGGCCTGGTGGTCACGCTCCTCCAGACTGACTGAACAGCTGAGCCAGCACTTCTCTTAGCCAGTTCTTATTACCCCACTAATAACTCCACCATGTCCACCAGAGCTACACTGTCCTCCAAAAGATAGCCTATCGGGGGCCAGGCTTGGAACAACCGCCCTGAGCTATCATTGTCCAGGGATTTCCTGTCATTCTCTAGGGTCTGCTTCTGCCCCAAAGCACTCACTGACTGGACATCCCCTGAATTACACTGGAAGAGTCTCTTCAGTCAGAGGGAAGTGCTATAGACGTACCTTACTACATGCATGCATCCATCCATTCTTCCGTTCAGGAAACACTGAATGCCTGCTCTGTGGGACATCACATCCAGCCTGGGGATTCGGAAGCCAAACAGTGCCTGCCTTCTTCAGAGAACTCCCGTCATGTCAGGGAAGCAGCCAGGGGAACAATCCATGATAGGTCAGAGTGATCACAAGGTACAATTGTGAGGCATGTGAGGGTCCAGTAGATTTTTTTTGGCACAAACAAAATGCCCAGTGGCTACAAATGAGACAATACTAATGGAGATGTACAACTCAAGATGCATTAGCCTGTGGGAGCCTAATATTTTTATAGATGTGGACTCTGCCTATACATGGGAAGAATAGGCTTAATAGTACTGAAAACATTACCATCAGATACAGTATTTTCTGCAAGTGTTGAAGGAAAAGACAATATATGTGGGGAAATATGTCACAGAAGGTGAATGTGAAATCTGATAAAGAGAGAGAGAGAGAAAGAGTGTGTATATGCTTACGTGTTATATGGACAGGGAAAACATGTTCATCTTCTGTTGGGCACTCAGTCAGCCCTAGTTCTTTGCATTATCTCAGAGATAGAGAGGGCAAGCCTTGACGTTTCACAACAGACAATGTCAGGCCATTATGATCCTTGCAGCCAGCCGTGGACCAACAGCACCTCCTGTTCCTTCTCCTGTTCCAAGTCACTGCACAAGGGCAAGAACCTGGTTGCCCCCACACCCAAGGACCTCCAAAGTTCAAAATCTGTGCCAGGTACCTTCACTTTCTATGCCCTAAGGTTGGCCATGGCCCTACATGCTGTTCTCCAAATTTCCAGTTCTCCAAGGATAAACGTAGCTGATTTTCAAAGACAAACATCACATCTCACAAAGGACATGCTACAAAATTGCCAGGATCCAATACTTTCTTTTGTATGTACTCAATTTTAAATGTTTTTAGGAAATACTATAATTGAAATGCTTCAGGCCTAACATGACCAGTCTCTTCGGGATAGCTCCCACTGATAGGCAAGCAAGATAAAGAATGGCACTTTCTCAAACAAAGAAAGCAACTGGCATCAAAATTCTAACATTGGTTCTCTCAAGAAGGCAGACTCCCCTAGTGACTTGTTTCCAAAGAGTATAGTACAGAAACAGGTAAAAGTAACTTTATAGTGAGAAACCTGGCAAAGACGACCTTGGTGAGATCAAAATTGGCATCGTCGATGGTAAGTCATGTTGATACATATACCCTTGATATGAAGTGATCCTATGGCGGTCCTCTTCTCAAAAAACATGTTACACCAGTCTAGTCAGGAGAAAACCATCAGACAATACCAACAGAGGACCTTCTATAAAATACCTGATCCGTACTCCTCAAAACTGTCAACATCATCCAAAACAAGGAAAGTCTGAGAAGTCGTCACAGCCCAAAAGAACCGAAGGAGACATGACAACTAAATACAATGTGGTATCCTGGATGGGATCATGGGACAGAAAAAGGGATTTAGGAAAAACTAATGAAATCCAAATAAAGAACAGACTTCAGTTAACAGTAATGAGGCAATTTGTTTCCTCCTGGGACAAACGTACCACAATGTTAACAAGAGGGGGACAGGAACCCTCTGTATTATCTTCACAGCTTTCCTGTTAACCTACAACTTTTCTAAAGTTAAGAGCTTACTTACATATCTTATAAAGAGTCGTATATGCAGTTGTGGTCTTTTCTAGGCATCGGCAAGCATTCGCTATGCAGTGATGACTACCCAGCTGAAGCACAACAATCTCTCGCTGGTTTTCCACTATGTTTTCCTGCAAATGTGTAAGGCCCATGGCATCGGCTATGACATTGAGGTATGCAGCTGATGGTTGGCCAAGGTGGGGTGATCTAGGCAGCTAGTAATTCAGTGTCCCTTCAGACAGATATTTTTGAAACATTAGTTTAACCTGTATTTAGAGGAAGGCTGAGTGCTGCCTGAGGCAGCTCCACAGGGGGGTGGCTCTTGGTCCTGGGAGGTTCAGCTCGGTCCCACCTTGGTAAAGCAAAAGCCCTGTAGCTCACCTGACTTAGGAGACGTTTGGGGGACCATCTCTTGATCCTGAAGCATGTCCTGAGTTGCCTGACCCCATTCAGAGCTGCTTATAAATGAATATCCTCTGTCTCAGTCTGCTTGAGCTGCCATAACAAAACACCACAGACTGGGTGGCTTAAACAACAGAAATTTATTTCTCACCTTTCTGGAGGTTGGGAGGTCCAAGGAGAAGGTACCCAGCCAATTTGGTTCCTGGTGAGAGCACTCTTTCTGGCTTGCAGATGCCCACTTTCTTGCTGTGCCCCAACATGGCGGAGGGAGAGAGAGAGAGAGAGATCTCTGGTATCTCTGTAACCTCTCTTATAAGGACACCAGATCTATTGGAACAGGGCCCCATCCTTATGACCTCACTTAACCTTAATCACCTCCTTAAAGGCCCTATTTCCAATACAGTCACATGGGGGTTAGGGCTTCAACATATGAATCTGAGGGGACACGCAATTCAGTCCATGGCATCCTTCAACCTCCATATAGTAGTTTCTTCCCAGGAGGAGTTCTGATTAAAAACAAAAACAAAAACAAAAAAACAGTTGTTCCCATGTTTGGTCTATTGTCAATGATACTGATGGTTCCTTTCCAGCTGCTTCATCCTTAATGTAGCTGGATGAGGGCAAACGGGATGTAATATCTCCTACCTAAACGAGAACCTCCATTTTGTGCCTAGAGACTCCTGTTACTCTGAGGAAGTTTTGTGATTTTGCAGTTTGATTCAGATTTTCAAATCTCTGACACTGAAGGCTAAGAGACCCATGTACTCTTAGTTGTGGAAGACCAATTCCACATGACAGCACACATATTAAAATATAGTCACCTCTCATATTAAAAGTCATTTGTAGATAATGACAGAATTGAGCAACAACCAACTGATCAAATGTTTTAATTTGCAGACATTCAGTTCTACATTTATTAATTTTCATTCCTCGTACTTGAGAACAAATACAATTTTTTAGGGATCAGTTCTTTTTATAGGCTCTTGAAAAGCATGTAGACCTTAGGCACGAGGCCAACAGTGAATAGAATGGCCCAGCTACCACTGGGCAATCCCACCACACTGCAGGGCACCGCCAGAATGCATAAGGCTCTTGGGTTAGATTGATTCATGCTGTTTGCAAACAAATATAAAGGAGCTCATATTCCCTTACAAATTATGTTAAAATTGGTAAAATATAAGAAAGAATGAAAAAGCCAGATTGAACTGATTTACCTGAAATTAATTGTTACATCTGCTCTACAGAATCCTTTTGGAATTAAATAGTTTTTAGCCCCAAACTGATTAGACCGAAACACTTCCATATGCCAGAAGGTGGCTAAATCTAATGTTAGCTTTCTCGGAATCTATTTTATTTCATTTTCTTCTAAAATATCAAAGCAGAACAAGCACTGTGAATAGGCATATTTGGCAGGGAAAGTCTCCTGCCCAGAAGAAAATATCCTCCATAATTTTTCTATTTCCTGCAATTATTATTAGAGATTTATTTCTTTGGCTAAAGGCTTTCTACTTGATTGAAGTTTCTAGTATTTCTGGGAAAAATAAAGCACCAAATTTTATACGTTATTTACACCGTTGTGGCTCTCAGTCGACCAGATTCATTTCTAAGAACAAATTTTAGTACAAAAAACAGACTGCTATGACCCCAGGGGAACGGCGGATGGTGCAGAGGGAGGGGCTCCACTGAAGGTGAGGAGAATGCCAGAAAGGAGCAGAGAGGCGCCCACAACATGACTGGCTCTGTCTCTAGGTCACCTGTGCTACACACCCCACAAAGGGTGAGAGCGGAAATGGGGAAGAAAGAGAAATATGGACTGGGGGCAATGGAGGGACAGAACAATATGAAGAAGAAAACAGAGAGGATAAAATCCAAACACAGAAAGAATCTACCAAAAGGGGGGAGGTGCAGACAAAGAGAAAGAAAAAGAAAAAACAATAAAAAGAAAGTACAAGAAAAGAGTCAGAGATGAAAAGTATGACGTCCTAAAACTCTAAGGTGAGGTAAAGGAGTCATTGGAAATTCTCCAACAATATCCTTGCTCCAGTTTTCCTGATACGGGTTCTCGTCTTTTCCGATCCCAAGATCCATTCCTGGTCTGAACTGTCCTCTTGTTCTCTTAACTGCCTTTTCCTGAAGAGGCAGGTGATAAATCGGCATCTGCAGAGCACCCACTCTGTGCTGGCCACCAAGCGAAGCACTAACTTCATTACCACCTCAACTTTCCCATCTCTTCTGTAAGAAGCTATTATTTCTGCCAGATTACACTGGGGAATTTAAGCTCAAAGAGTGTCAGCACTTTCCCAAGATCACACAGTCAGGCACTTTGTGGAACTAACATTTGAATCCATAAAGTCAAACATGATTCTTTCTCTTACACCAAGGGTGTCCTCTATGTATATTTTTCCCCCTAAGAACTATTTGTATTTCTAAAATATTATTACCAATCCAGTCCAGGAATACTGGGAATAATTTCAAATAAATATTCCATCTAGGCACCCCTTATGTATTCTTCAGCTAAAGGAACACAAACTTCTCTGTAGCCCCCAACTCTCTCTACCTTACAAAAGAGGGGGAAAAAGCTGTGCTTAATACTTAACTTCTCTAAACCATTATTGCCTCCATGAGTTATGCTAAGTCTAAAAAGACGAGTGTAGCCTCTGCTACCAGCTGCCATTCTTGGTCAAATTTAATGTGGGTGCTCTTTCCAGAAAAAGAAGCAACGTTAATAATACATCATTGTCAATATTACCAAAAGAATCCTCCAAAGTCCTTGCTCTCTTTCTTCCCATTATGATCACAGAATTTCCAATGTTTCTCGTCCAAACTCTGAAGGGGAAAAAAGGGAAATAACAACATCTCACGAGTGTATTTTCCTTGCTGAATATTGGAAGGAAGCATTCCGGAGTTTGTAAGCAATTTGGTGGGTCTCGTTCTTGGTATTTCTGTAATGCGACAGAATACCCCCACTGGTTTCCTAATGAAATGAAGTTGTAATGAAAAGCCATATGGAGAAAAGTGTCATGTTTACTGCCAGCGACAGTGTGGGGCAGGGCTGGTCTCACACACACATAGGCAGTGTGCCATGGTCCTAAATAGCTCCACAACCACCAGTGATCATTTCCTCAGGCCAGGGTACTGCCACAGTGGTGATCATTAGGACTTTTCACAAATGTTCTGATTCTCCTCCTTCTAGGCACATACCAGGCTTATACTTCCTCAGCGCTCTCCCTGAAGTCAAGTATGGCCATGTAACTTCCTTGGGCCTGTGAACTATGAGCAGAAGTGATACATGTCCTTTCTATGCAGAAGCCTTCAAGAACTACTTCATGAGTCGCCATGTCCTTTTTCCTGCTTTAGAAATCATGGAAGCACACTGAGACAGAGCTCCCTTTGCCTGGGTCCCTGGGTGTACCAACAGTGACCAGAGACCCATGCCAGCTCATGTAGGAAATGGGGTACAAGCAAGAACCACACATTTGTTGTTATAAACAACTAAGAATTGAGTCGGTTTTTTTAAATTATTGCAGCATCACGTAGCCTAGCTGATTGATTCAGAAATCAGTATCAAGAAAAGGATGCTCCCCAAACAGAAAACTAGTATCATTTCAATGTGTAATCAGTATAAAAGTTATTAATGACATATTTTACATTTTTTTATACCCAGCCTTTGAAAGCTACAGCACATCTCAATTTGGACTACTCATATTTCAAGTTCTCAGTAGTCCCATGTAGCTAGTGGCTACCATATTGGGCAGCACGGAAACGGATGCAGGATACCTTACAGATCATCTAATCAGTGGTTCTCAACTCTGGCTGCCCATTAGACTGACCCGAGTGAGGAGCTTTAAGAAGTACAGATGGCCAAGCGGGCCTGGGATTAGGATGAGGCAAGTGAGACCCGTACTCAGAGCACAGAATTTAAGGGAGCACAAAAAATACTCGGTAATAAAGATAAAAATATTGTAATGCATTATCTGAAAAATCAAAATTAATGCAAAAAAATCCATGGCCAACAAAATATCATAATTTTAAATTAAAACATACTAATTTTTCCTTTGCCTGAGGCTCAAATATGGCTCAGCGTGACACTGTACTTCAAAAGTCCACTCCAGTATTTCTGGAGGTAGGGCTGAGGCATTATATTTTTTAAAGCACTCAGATGCTTCTAATGTGCAGCCAGCTGTTCTAATCCAATGCCTGTCCTAAAGCCCATGTTTCCTGACAAAATGAGGAGTCAATAAGCAGTCTTAATTCTGGCATGTAGTTTCTTTTATCAAATCTCAAAAATAGTTCTTTTTTGGACTTCCCATGATGAGGAGTTCACTACTTCACAGGGCAGCCATTTCCACTACTGGACAACTCCAGTGTTAACTTTTTATTTATTTGGAAAAAACTATTTAAAGAATAGTTTTCAAAAAAAGATAAAATCATGCCTCTCATATGGATGCAAAAAATAAAAACATGATATTTTACTAAACAGAGAAATTAGACAGATCTTATAACCAGTATAAAAAAGAATCCAAAAAACCCAGACACCTTTATAGGTCAGGAATACTGAAATGGATATGCAAATGGAGAGAAAACTGTTTTTTTCACAAGGGGAGCAGGTGAGGAAAATCAACTGAACCTTTCCCAGACTGGAGAGAATTTGTCTCTCAGTCACTTAGGACTTACAGAGTTGTAAATATCTCCCACAGCATCAAGGCAATAGGGTGTGCCATAGACCACATACAGTTTTCCATTGAAATACAAATTATTTTCCACACAACAAATTGCTTCCCTCTGTATTTTTACCCATTGCTCTCAGAATAGTTGTTTTCAGATTTTGATTTGCAGGAGAACCACCCCGGAAGTGAGCTAAAAGGCAGATTCTCTCCCAAAGATCTTGAGTTTGGATGATGCCTATGAAAATGCCTTTTTAACAAGCACACTTGATGATTCTGATGCAGGTGTTCTGAGGATCGTATTTCAAAAAAACCCTGGCCTAGACAAGAGATAACAAGTTTTGCTGCAGATATGGAGAAAAGGGGACCCTTGGGAATGTTGGTGGGAATACAAATTGGCTCAGCCCCTGTGGAAAACAGTGTAGGGGTCCCTAAAAAAATTGAAAATACAACCACCATATGATCCAGCAATTCCACATCTGGGCATATATCTGAAGGAAACCAAATCAGTATCTCAAAGAGGTATCTGCACCCCCATGTTCATTGCAGCATTATTCACAATAGCCAAGCCATGGAAACAGCCTAAGTGTCCACTGATGGATGAATGGATAAGGAAAATGTGATAGATATATATATGATGGAATATCATTCAGTCATGAGAATGAAGGAAATCCTGCCATTTGCAACAACATGGATGGACCTTGAGGGCATTATGCTGAGTGAGATAAGCCAAACAAAGACAGTGTATGATATCACTTATATTTGGAACTAAAAAAGCTGAGCTCAGAAACTGAGTTGAATGGTGGTTATCAGGCTGGGAAGTAGAGAAATTGCAGAGATACTGTTAAAGGGTACAAACTTGCAACTAGTTGATAAATAAGTTCTGGGGATCTAATGCACAGCATAGTCATATAGTCAACAATACTGTATTAAATACTTCAAAACTGCAAAGCGACTAGATCTTACATGTCCTCACCACAAAAAAGAAATGATAATTATAAAACGTGATAGAAGTGTTAGCTAAGGCTACAGTGGTAATTATATCACAATATATAAATGTATCATATCGAGGTCTTTGTATACCTTAAACTTACACAATGTTATATATAAATTATATCTCAATTAACAACAGCAACAACACCGTCCCAGATCATAGCTACTCCGTATTCTGGAGACAGCTTTTTCCAAACATGCTTTTCATAATATTTGAAGGTAGCTCTGGATTTTAATTCCAATCAGTCTCAGTGGTCTTAGTGCAGTATGTTTTCTTTGCTTCTAAGATAATATGCTATTTCTTTTCTCCCCATTCAAATTTTCTAGGACAGACAAGGAACTATTTTTATATTATATGAACACCTGAAGAGAGACAAGTTGGGAATGTTGTGAGTATGAAGTGCGTCTGTGAGATGCGATAAGCTACAAAAACAGACTATAACAACCAATAAGAATGATGCTTCTCATGCATTTTAATCAGCATCCTGATTTATTGGAAGTCTATCTTGTTTTATTTAGATCTTTAAGTATTTCATAAAGTGACTTTAGATGTGTCAGTGGGAGTTCATAAATATAACTGATTAATTATCCAAAATTGATGGGAAAGAGGCTAGTTCCAACAACATACTACACCCAAACACATACACATACAAGGCACAATAAATCTGACTGAGGAGGAACCAGCTCCAACATCCATATTGTAGAAGGGCAGTTGTCATTCTGGCATGCTTAGAAAAGTGCTCTGGTGACTTGGCAAGATGCTCCCCCGAAAGGCAGGGTCTATAGCTCCTCCTCAGCTCCAATTTCAGCCCTGATGCATGTATGCTAAGAAGAGTCCTGCTAGCAGCACTCAGGAGGCTGCTCTGTTTCCTATTTCCTGCAAATTTCTCCCCAGCATAATCTGGAGAGCTAGCAAATTTGTCTTCTGATCTAGGATTCATACTTTGGAGACATAATCTTATTTCATATCTTGGAATATGGCTGTTAGACATCTTTAAATTATCTTAACTTACTGGGAAACCGTTTCTGCCCTGTATTTCTCTTCCTTCTGACTTCCACACTAGTGTAGACACTGCGGCCTCACATTGAAAGGATTATACACACTAAGATCTGGTCTCATGAAACACCAAATAAGAGCCAATTCCTCTACTAAGCATCAATGTCCTGAGCAGCCTCAGTTCCCCCTAGGTGCTCAGTCCCCTAGAAACTGGTCCCAAGAGCTGCACACTGAAATGGGCAAAGATAGGCACAGGACAGGTCTCAACTCCCCTTTCCAAAGTGCCGTCCTTTGTTTTAGCACAGCATTGTCCGTTACAACAGGCCATCGTCAGTGCAGTCATATTCAGCCTCATCGATCCCTTTGAACTCATGCAAATGTTTTGGTTTCTTCCCCCTTTGTAGCCCGAATGTGGCTAACACTTTAATCTAGTGTTTACAGTCTTAAATGCTTCTCTTCACTTGGGTGGAGAGCTGGTTGGCTGAGTCATCCCCTCCAGTACCCACCTTTCCCCAAGACCCCATAAACATGTAAAATTTATTGGGTCATGTCAGAAGAGTCCCTTCACTGCTTATTTTAGGCTCTCTTCCCCACTCTTTTTTTATACTGCCAGGAGAGCAACAGGAATGAGACAGAGCACCCCAACAAGTACACATTCATCTTCTCTGCCTGGATATTCACATCCAGGAGGAGAATAGAGCCGGGGACACCTCTGTGCATGTGCAGGGAATGAGCTACCCTTTGCTTCCCAGTGATGTTCTATCCCTCAACTCCCTCCCTGCCCTACCCTCACTATCAGAAAATTCGAAAGCACTTTATCAGTGTGCCAGGAACAGTTCTAAGTGTAGGCATATAGCACTGGACCAAAGGACAAGTCCCTGCTCTCATGAAGCTGATGTGGTGGTGGGTGGACAGTCAGTGAATAAGTAAATTAGTTAATATGCCCAGGGCTGTGGCAGGACATAGGCCACCAGGCAGTTATGGAGACTGGGAGAACCAAGCAGTCAGTGGATTTAAAGTTGGCAAGCTGGGGGATGAGAACTTTGTATTTTCCAGAATTATGAGTCTAATTAAGCAGGTAAAGTTCCAGGTCCAAGTACATGTCTAAGCCCAGGAATTCAGACAGATGGGTTAGTTAAGTACAAGAACTAGAAATGAGAACACAGAAACATGAACCCTACCTTACCAGTACTGGCTGGCATGAAAGGTAAACTGCAAAGAACAAGCTGGGCCAGGACTGGAAAGACACAACCCCTCATGTGCTTGGAATCAGGCTGGGAGGGATAGGACCCTTCAGGTGGAGGGACAAGAGCAGCCAGGGAACCACATACCCAGGGAGTTCAGGTGCCAGGAGATCATCCCAAGGAGCAACCAGCTCACAGCATCAGGAAAGGTCAATTACAAAGAGTGAAAGGATATCCAGAGAGTTAGTTGTGGGGAGCACAACTATAGGAGCTCAAAGAAGAGGCTGCTTTTACAGACCCAGGCCGGCAAGGGGATGGCACGAAGAAAGCCTGTCGGCATGAAGCAGAACCCAGCAGAGGCTGACTTGCAGGAGAAGAATTTGTGTCCTAGAACTGACAGGTGAGACAGGGATAATTAATGTTAACAGGGCAGAGGCTGATTTCCCACAGTAGGGGCCACAGGAAGACTTATCCAAGTGGGTACTTGGGCACAGAGGAGACAGGCAAGAGGACAACATCAGGGAATTTAGGAGACTTCTGAGACTTATGTGAAAAAGGAACTCCCCAATCATCAAACTGATGGAGCAGCAAAGTTGGTTTGATGCTGAAGCCTACAGAATGAGTAATTAGACTGGTGACAAAGAGGGGCTCACCCAACCATCCTTAATCCTGCTCCTGAGATTTGAAGCACGAATGCCTTGACCCGCAGGCCAGCTTTGCTGGTGGCCATACTCCTAACGGTGTACCTTCTAGATGGTACTGCTACTCACGTGTCCTACAGAAAGGGCACTGTTGATTGACATGGGTCTCTTGAAGACTCTAGAGCCTTGTCTACTATTTCCTATATCATCCTTCTCATCCCTTCCTGCAGCCACAGAACCAGAGAATGTTGAAGCAAGGAAGGACCCTGAGGATTAACAGACTCTCATGGTGTAGAAAGGAAACTGGGTCTTCAAGCAGGGGTGTGGTTTACCAGTATCACACAGTAGCTTGTGTCTCTGGACCCTGAATCTGGTGTGCTTTTCCAATACCATACGGCTACCTTATGTAGGGAACCCTATTATGGAAGAGATTCTCATCATTCTGTGAACTGCATCACTACCTGTGCAAGTTTGTACCAACTTTACTAATTTACTTCTTCTGAGTATTAGGTAGGATTTGGGATTATCCCCAAAATTCTTACTTGCATGCAGCTGTACTTTCTTGACTGTGCAATAAACGGGTGGAATTACAGTTAGTACATCAGGAATTGCACTAACACGTGGACATGGAGGTTGAGAACAGATGATTTAATAGACAATGACCAGACAGAGTCTTTGTTTTCTAGAATTCATATTGAAAGAGAAAAGATGAGCTAATACAAACTTTTCTTCTTTGTGTTGTTTGTGTTGGTTTTCTCTGGAGCTTTAAGGAGAGGCTTTTCATGAGCTGGCTGGGCTTTGTTTGGCTTTGTTACAATCAGTTCACATCAGGCAAAGATGTTAGTCAGCTACCTCTTCAGGAAAGGGGAGGGCTCCAAGAGGGCTGACCTTACAGACCAGAATTCTGTGGTTTGGCTTTGCCAGGATAACTTCATACTGACTCCATTTATACTGGCATATTTCTGGGACTAGCAGAATTCAGGAAAAAATTTCAAGGAAGGAAAAATGAAGGAAATTCGAGAAATGAATTAATAGGGTAGAGGACTTAGAGTCCATCCAGCCTCTTGGTTCACAACCTGGGGACCATGGACCCCAGGAAGCTGAGGAGAGATGACAAGGGGGCCAGGAATCCATGTGTGGACCCAGGATCATACACACACACACAAACACACTAATTTTTTTAAGTATGGGCCTCAATCATATATGTATATATATATATATACATATGGTGGTGGATTAATTTATACACACACACACATATATGAATCAACTGAGGATTTCAGTGAAACTATACATTCCTGGATCCCAAACCCAAAGAATCTGATTTTGTTGATCTGAGGTAGACCCTAGGAGTCTGCTGTTTTAAGAAGCACCAGGGTCTAGGGTACCTGGGTGGCTCAGTTGGTTAAGCTACTATCTCCAGCTCAGGTCTGATCCTGGGGTCCTGGGATTAAGCCCCACATTGGGCTCCTTGCTCAGCTGGGAGCCTGCTTCTCCTTCTCCCTCTGCCACTCCCCCTGCTTGTACTCTCTGGCTCTCTCTGTTAAATAAATAAATAAATAAATAAATAATAAATAAATAAATAAATAAATAAATAAAATCTTTAAGAAAAAAAAAAAGCACCAGGGTCTAATACATACTGACATATTGATTATGTGGCAATAAAGTACAAATCACTTTTAAAAATTATTGACTGAAGTTGCCTTTGGCTATTATTCTCTTAAAAGAGGCAATAGATACTAATGTTCAGTAACTATGAGAAGTAAGGGTGGGCAGTCCTTGGACTGGGGACTGTAACTCCAAAAGTTTGGAAACATTAATCCAATCCAATCCCTTCATTTCAGAAAAAAAGTAATGAAGAACCCAGAGAGCTTAAGTAGCTTTCTCCCCAAAGTCACACTGCCAGTGGCAGGACAAACAGTCTCCTGCCTGGGGCCTGGGAAGCTTTCTGCTCCCAGCCTGACCTATGGGAAAGCCCAATCAGGCTGGAAGGCAGCCATTCCAAAAGCATTTAAGCCTTACACTCCAAAATGACTTATTTTACAGGCAACAACAGGGAAGGAAGTAACCCAAAGTTCTTTGCAGTTACCTTAAGAGGCAGCTCTTTAGTTTCATACCCTCAAGACAGAACAATTCTTAAAAATCAATCCATTCATTTAATCCATTTTTTCCCCTTTGATACAGAAAGTTCACAAAATAACTAGAAGATAAACCCTGCAGTTTTGCAAAGTTTTGCAAAGCTAAAACTTACAACAATCTGTTGTTTGGGAATGTTCACTGGCCACAGTGTTGTCTCTGAAACCTTCAAGTGTGTGTTCAGCTTTATAAAGCTTTATAAAGCTGGCTGTTCAGGAATGGGACACATTCTCCTAGGAACATGGATGGAGCATACTCATAAATAACAGGAACTGCTTGTATACATAAAATAGAAAATAAGCCCCAGTCTCCAGAATACCGAGGTGCAAATATCTCTGTAGGCAAGGAAATTGTTAGGTATGAATTATATTTAGCAACAATTCTCTTATAAGCTGATTTCAACAATTTTTTAAATGAGCTAATACTATCGTCCTAGCTCAGTGGTAGCCTTTTGCTAGGAATGACTGAAGCTATTCTTATATTCTGCTAAGTTGATTAATAAAAAATATTTATTACACAAATCCTCTTTGTTGACAAGTTAAAATGGAGCCTCATCTTTCATATCTCCCTGAAGATTGCCACCTTGTGAGATTGAAAATACTCATTAAATTCCACCACCAGACAGGCACAAATGAGAGGGTGATTGTTTTTAAGCATGTGAGGGGAATCGTTGGTAAACTCATTTGTTTGGATATCATTAACAGAACAATCGGTGAAGATCTCCAGGGGGTCCTCATGACCTTTGCTCGAAATCTCTTCATCATCCATCAAGAAATATCAGCACCTAATATGCAAGGCGAGACCAATTTTAAGGTGAGGTGTTAATTAACTAACGATTCTGGTTAATTTCTATACAAGGACTGAAAATACCTCATGCTGTATTGTAAACAAGTGCTAAACCATTTTTTTTTAATTGTGAAGCAGTACATATCTTATAATGTACAAGGTCAATATTATAAGGTTCCCACTGAACCTGTTAGTTAAATTTAATAGTTTGAAATTTTTTCTTTGAAATATAGTAGACTTGTTTTAAGTTGCTGCCATTTTCAAACGCAGTTTACAAGACAACACGGCTCTCTGAGATCAGAGGTGAAGCTGAAGTGTCACAATGAAACCAAAACAGAGACTGTCACCACCAAAAATCCTGAATGTAACCTACTTACATTTCAGATAATGCAGTGTCTGACCAAGGATTCCTGGGGAAGCCTCGTTTCTAGAACCAGAGGAGTTCTGAGGCCCCAGGAAGGATAATGTGTAGTAGAGAGAAACAGAAAAAGCCCTCAGCATATACATGGGCCATGTACCCCATCCTGTTTCTCCGAAGTGGGGCAGAAATTTTATCACTAACCTGTTTGAAGCTTCCAAATGGCCTTTAAAGATGTTGGCCCATGAAAGCCAGTTGTATGTAATTGATCAGAAGTCTCCAAACTGTAGAAATATGAACAAGAGCAAGAAAACAGGAGCAAGATCCACACAAGAGTTTTTGAAACCCAGGCCAAACAGAGATGAACATTTGGTATTGTTTTAATTTCAATTTTTTATTTAAATTCTAACTAGTTAACATATAGTGTAAAATTGGTTTCAGGTATAGAATTTATTGATTCATCACTTACATATAACACCCAGTGCTCATCACACAACAAGTGCCCTCTTTAATACCCATCACTCATCTAGCCCATCCCCCACCCACCTCCCTCCATCGACCTTCAGTTTGTTCTCTATCGGTTAAGAGTCTCTTATGGTTTGCTTCCCTCCCTCCCTCTCTCTTTTTTGTGCCCCTTCCCATATGTTCATCTATCTTGTTTCTTAAATTCCACATATGAGTGAAATCTTATGGTATTTGTCTCTGACTGACTTATTTCACTTAGCATAATACACTCCAGCTCCAACCACGTCATTACAAATGGCAAGATTTCTTTTTGATGGCTGAGTAATATTCCATTGTATATATATAAACCATATCTTCTTTATCCATTCATCTGTTGATGGACATCTGGGCTCTTTCCATAGTTTGGCTATTGTTGATAATGCTGCTATAAACATCAGGGTGCATGTGTCCCTTTGAATCAGTATTTTTGTATCCTTTGGGTAAACACCTAGTAGTACAATTGCTAGATCACAGAGTAGTTCTATTTTTAACTTTCTGAGGAAACTCCATACTATTTTCCAGGGTGGCTGCACCAGTTTGCATTCCCATCAACAGTGTTAGAGGGTTCCCCATCCTCACCAACATCTGTTGTTTCCTGTGTTGTTAATTTTAGCCATTCTAACAGGTGTGAGGTGGAATCTCATCATGGTTTTGATTTGTATTTCCCTGATGATGAGTGATGTTGAACATCTTTTCATGTGTCTGTTGGCCATCTGGATGTTTTCTTTGGAAAAATGTCTGTTCATGTCTTCTGCTCATTTCTTAACTGGATTATTTCTTTTTTGGGGTGTTGGGTTTGACAAGTTCTTTATAGATTTTGGATACTACCCCTTTATCAGATATGTCATTTGTAACTATCTTCTCCCATTCCATAGGTTGTCTTTTACTTTTGTTGATTGTTTCCCTCACTTGTGCAGAAGCTTTTTATCTTGATGAAGTCAATAGTTCGTTTTTGCTTTTGTTTCCCTTGCCTCTGATGACATGTCTAGTAAGATGCTGCTACGGCTGAGGTCAAAGAGGTTGCTGCCTGTGTTCTCCTCTAGGATTCTGATGGTTTCCTGTCTCACATTTAGGCCTTTCATCCATTTTGGATTTATTTTTGTGTATGGTGTAAGAAAGTGGTCCAGGTTCATTCTTCTGCATGTTGCTGTCCAGTATTCCCAACACCATTTGTTGAAGAGATTGTCTTTTTCCCATTGGATATTCTCTCCTGCTTTGTTGAAGATTAGATGACCATAGAGTTGTGGGTCCATTTCTGGGTTTTCTATTCTGTTCCATTGATCATTGCATCTGTTTTTGTGAACACTTGGTATTGATCACCAAAATCTGCATCTGATTCCCAGCATGGGCCTTCATCATGTTTGAACAGGTCAAGTAACTCAAAGGACTCAAATGGAACCGCATGTGATCTTTCTCTTAAGTGGAAAGCCCAACAAAAGCTGTTGTAAAAAATGTAAATTTTGAATGTATCTTCCTTGTACTAGGGCCTGGTCTCTCTAGTAACAGTAATAATAATGATAATGCTTTCCTCTTCAATGTGATTTTATGAGTTGGAAGAATGACCATTGCTTTTCCTACAACAGGACTAAGAAGACTCAATGAAAAATAGGCCCAGTGTTGCATTGATTTTCACTGGTCCTAAAGGATCTATCTCTTCATTTATATTCTAAGTTACTGTCAGCTAGCATAATTTCATCAGTTACTGCGATGTGCAAAATTCTGAGCTATATGCACATGATCAGTTTAGTCTATCCAAATATAACTAATAACCAGAATCAAATGGTGCTATGGACTGAATTATGTCCACCCAGGCGCCTCTAGATTCATTTTTAGTAATATTTTCTACCACCCTAGTGACATTCTAGTAAGTATTTTCAATTTGTAAAGAAGGATTTACAAAGACTGAATAAAAATGGAAGGTGGTGCAGATAAAGCATTTAACAAAATCTAACACCATTTCCTAAACACACTCAACCTAGGAATAGAAGGGAACTTCCTCAACCTGTTAAGGGCATTAACAAAAACCCATAGCTAACATCATAGTTCATGGTGCAAGACTGAAAGCTTTCCGCCTAAGATCAGGAGCAAGACAAGGATGTATGCTCTCACCGCTTCTATTCATCACTGTACTAGAGGTTCTAGCCAGAGCAATTCAGCAAGAAAAAGAAATAAAAAGGCATCCAGATTGGAAAGAAAGAAGTAAAACTATCTCTATTCACAAATAACATGATCTTGTATTTAGGAAATCCTAAAGAACCCAGAAACAACCTGTTAGAGCTAATAAACGAGTTGAGAAAGGTTGCAAGACCCAACATCAATATAGAAACATTGTATTTCTATACACTAGCAAAATGAACAATCCAAAAATAAATTGTTGGGGGGCACCTGGGTGGCTCAGTCGGTTAAGCGTCTGCCTTCGGCTCAGGTCATGATCCCAGGGTCCTGGGATGGAGTCCCACGTTGTGCTCCCTGCTCAGAGAGGGGTCTGCTTCTCCCTCTGCCCCTCCCCCCTGCTTGTGCTCTTGCTCTCTCTCATGCTTTCTCTCATGCTCTCTCTCTCTCAAGTAAATAAATAAAATCTTAAAAAAAAATAATTTTTAAAATTTAAAATTTAAATTTTTTAAATGTTTTTAAAAATTCCATTTACAATAGCATCAAAAAGAATAAAAATACTTAGGAATAAATTTAACAGAAGTACAAGATCTGTCCATCATAAAAGAAAGAAGATCTAAATAAATGGAGTGAAAGACTTAATATTGTTAGATGGCAATAATACTCCCCAGATTGATCTATGGATTCAACACCAATTCCTATCAGCATCCCAGCTGGCTTTATTGCAGAAATTTACAAGATGATCCTACAACTCCTGTGGAAATGCAAAGGATCCAGAATAAGCAAAATAATATTGAAAAAGAAGAACAAAGAGGAATTATGCTTCTCAACTTTAAAACTTAACTACAATGGGGTGTCTGGGTGGCTCAGTCAGTTAAGCATCTGATCTTGATTTCGTCTCAGGTCAGGATCTCAGGGTCGTGGGTTTGAGCCCTGTGTCGGACTCCACACATGGCACAGAGTCTGCTTATCCCTCTCCCTCTGCTCCTCCCTCTGGCTCGTGCTCTCCCTCTGTCTCTCTATCTCTAAAAGAAATAAATAAAATCTTTAAAAAAATAAATAAATGAAACTTAACTACAAAACTACAGTAATCAAGACAGTGTGGTACTGGCATAAGAATAGACATAGATCAATGGAATAAAATTGAGAGTCCAAAATAAACCCATACATTTATAGTCAATTGATTTTCAACAAGAGTGCCAAAACAATTTGATGGAAAAAAAAATTGTCTTTTTAACAAATGGTGCTGGAGAAAACAAATATCCCCATACAAATGAATGAAGTTGTACCTCTACTCCACAGCATATATAAAAACTAAATAAAAATGGATCAAAGACCTAAATGTAAGAGCTACAACTATAAAACTCTTAGAAGAAAACACAGATATAAATAAATCTTCATGACCTTGTAGCTAGCAATGCCTTCTTAGACATGATACCTAAAGTGTGAACAACCAAAGTAAAAATAGATAATAGATAAAATGGAATATTATTCAGACATAAAAAGGAAATGTAGTTCTGATCCACGCTACAACACAAATGAACCTTGAAAACATTATGTTAAGTGAAGGAGGCCAGACACAAAAGGCCACATATTGTATGATTCCGTTTATATTAAATGTCCAGAGTAGGCAAATCCATAGAGACAGAGAGTAGATTAGCAGTTGTCAGGAGTTAGGGGAGGGAGAAAATAAGGAAAGGCAGCTAATGGGCATAGAGTTTCTATTTGGGGTGATGAAAATGTTCTGGAATTACATAGTAATGACGGTTTCTTGTGAATATACTAAAAACCACTGAGTTGAACTCTTTGTAAGGGTTTTCACTTTAAGGTATGTGAAGACTACCTCAATAAAAAAAATAGCTAAATAAAATAAAAGGGAAAAGTGCCATTTTTCTACCTAATGGAAAAACCAATGAAAGTCAATACTCCTATCAGCCCTCATTTTAGGATGACTAGATCAGTGCTTCTCAAATTATCTGTAGTGAAGTTTTGTTTTTTCCAACCTATCATGGATCAGTACTTTTGTAAAATATAACAAAAATGAATTACTAGAAAAATGAAATGAAAAAAATTAAAGACGTATAAAAGAGAAGCCCATTTTTTTCATTTGATTTAAACCTTGAGTTTAACTGGTCTAAATTATACTCAACTCCAAAACGGAGCAAATAATTGGGGTGGGGGAAAGAGTTGTAAGAGGTCTTTAAGTAATGAATATTATTTTTATTGTTCATTTATAGACGGCCATTGATGACATTGAAGCCATTCTAGGAGTAACAGAGGAAAACAAAATAAGATTTGAAGAAGAGCTAAAACAGTCCAAAGATGATAAAAACCTCTCTAAACCTGATAAATGAATGTTCCTGGAATACATTGCTGATTTTGGATTCTAATCTGGAGTCAAAAAAAGGCAACATTCTTTTTGCTGTTAGGAATAAAAGTGGGGAGTGGAGTTAGTTTGCTTTGTTTGCTAGATGTATCAAAACAGATCATAATGTAATGCTCTTTTTTAAAAAAAAATTTATTAAGTGATCTTATTTTGCTTATTAAATTAAAACCTATCTGTGCTTTTACTTGAGAGTGTCGAACAATCGCTTCTTCTTCCAGAACTCAGGAAGAAATAATCTAACAAGAAAGTTACAAGTCTTACTGGGCGCCTGGGTGGCTCAGTCGTTAAGCGTCTGCCTTCGGCTCAGGTCATGATCCCAGGGTCCTGGGATCGAGTCCCACATCGGGCTCCCTGCTTGGCAGGAAGCCTGCTTCTCCCTCTCCCACTCCCCCTGCTTGTGTTCCTGCTCTCGCTATCTCTCTGTCAAATAAATAAATAAAATCTTTAAAAAAAAAAAAAAAAAAAAGAAAGTTACAAGTCTTACTGATATCACTTCTGCACCTACCTCTTTATGAACTTCAGGATTATGGAGCTTTTGTTCATGCCTTATGAAGTTTTCTCCTCCTATTTCTAAGAGTAATTAGTCTTCTGCATTTAAGAAATGCAATAAAGCCTTAATCATTGCTATTTGGCAAAACAGGTCTTCTTTTCCCCAAGAAAATTACGTTTACATGGATTTTTAAAGTGACCCTTTATCATTCATTGTATTTTTTTTTTTTTTTTGTCCCAAGCCACTATTGTTTGTTGTTGCCATTTCTCAAAAAGTAAGGTAAGCCAACATCTAGTTAACCAAAGCATCAGAATTTATCTAGGTGGCAGTATCTGCTCTTAGTTTAATATACAGCGTAACTCGAGCCCTCTAGCTTGAATACACATTTGTAATCTCAAATTCTCCATTTAACATGGCAGTAGGATTTTTACAATCATAATTCAACAGTACCCTTTAAAGTACAAATTGTTAAAATTATGCAGCACTGACACTAACTCTTAGCATTCGCTTCTCAATTGTTCAAAATATTTCAGAATCATCCAGCTTTACAGAAGGGTGAAATATGCAAGTCAAAACACCAAAATCACATAGTTGTTTTAAAGAATAACCTTTGTATCTTTAATAATATTTGAATGTGTTGGGGAAATTAGGAGTATGGTTTTATGTATGGAATTTCAATAATTTTTAACAGTGCCTCAGCCACAAGCTAAGAGTTCCTGCAATAAAGTCAACATTTTTGTGTGTGTCAGCTTTTGTTTTGCTATAGTTGGAAATACATTAATTAGCCAGGTTTCCTGCCTGTGCTAGGTACAACGATGACCTCTTTTTCTTGCCAGATCATTCTAATCCATATGAGGGGCCCATTGTCCAGACACTTGACGGATAGGAAGTACTACATGCCCATTAGAGTCTCGCCTCAATTGAAGCCAGAGCAACATAAGGTCCAAGAGACTCATTAGTTCACTGGCACAATCGTGTCCTGAGAGTAAATGAAACCCTCTGTCTCCTTATGGCTCTCATCTGCTCTGGACTTTAAAAGAAAACTGTCTCTGTTTTGTTCAGCACAGCAGTGCATCTTTCACATGGTGAGAACCCCCTTAACAGTACAAAACTGTTAAATCTATCAGGGAAGTTTTGTATGTGCATTTTGATTAGCACTCTCGAGCCTCAAGCTGCTGGCAATAGTAAAATGAGTTCACTCTCCTGTACCTTTTGTTTTTTTTTAACCCACCATGATTGGTTTTCTCAAACAATGCACTTTCCTTCTTTGCATCTCTCATTAGCATACACCACAGAATGCCTGTTTCCAAATTGAGGCCTTATATTCAGATTCAGAAAACAATCGGGAGTAAGGTTCTCTACCTAAAAACCTACAGCCTCAAAATGAAAGGAAAAAATTTGGTATAATAAAACAATCACTTCAAGTAATTAAGTGGAAGAAGCCAGAGGACCAGATTAAATTAGTGAAATGTTTTAATTACAGAACATTTGAAAAGAAGCATAGTCCATTATCTTTTAGCACATATATGTAGCAAAGATACTGTGCTACTGGTAAACTAAGGTAAGTTTGAAAAAAAATCACATATATGTGCACAATGTATAAAGTATCCTAAACAAAAATTGAGCTTTTACCATTCTAAATAGGAAAATGAAATATTTGTCGATAACAGGATGTCCCTTTACATATTACCCATTTTATATTGATTTTAAAGAAACCAAATAGGTGATATTTAATGACAAACTGCTATCTACTTACTTATCTTCTGTAACCTACTTATATTAACCTTTAATGAACACTTCTTATGGGCTAAGTATATACCGTACTAGAAGCTTTATCTACATTATTTTATTGCACTTGTCCAACAACCCAACCTTATGTTGCTTTTATTGTACCTGTCCAACAACCCAATGTCTCATTTACATACATACCTCCACTAAGATTTAGTGGAGGTATCTCAGCGTATGTCTCAAGACCAAATGAAATTGGGGCTTTGCTCTTTTACCACAAATTCTAGCATGTTGTGTAAAGTAGAAAGTTCAGATTCCACTTGTCCCAGATCACACAAGAGACTTGCACTTTTTTATAACAAATTCTAGTGTTGCTTAAGAGACAATTTCACTTATGCTTCCTGCTAATAAAATCAACTTGCACAATTGACAGTATCATGAGGCATCACAATTATGTAATCAAAGAAATCAGGAGAAGAGAATGTGGTGTCAGTGGAATTCTCCCATGGTGCTGGATCTGTAAGACTTCGGTGGAGGACTGACAATGGGAAGGTGCAGGAGAGTTTGGAAGCTGGGAAGTCATGCCCCGTGGTTTGTTTGAAAAGGGGTATAAAGTCAAGAAACTGGGAAAGGGTTAAGAAAGGACTTCCAACAAGACAGAGAATAACTTGGGAAAAGATGGAGCATTATTTCAGCTATATCATCCTAAGAATTGCAAGCATCCTATTTTTCAGGTATAAAAATATATATTTTATCATAAGTAATATATTAGTAACCATCCGATAGCTTTAACAATTAATAATCATTTGTATGCATCTGGCACCTTTCTTCTAAAGAGCTCAAAGCACTTTACATTTGTTATCTCATTAACTCCCAACACTGTCCCTATGGGGAAGGTAATAAGTATTTTAACATTTAAATGTTTATCTTTCAGAATTTCTCAAGCATACATTATGTTTCCAAAAATGTAAATGTTCACTAGTTTCCTTTTACTGTTCCTCTGGCTTCAATGTGCATAACAGATTTGTTCAACTCTTTAAATGTACTGATCATAGTAAATCTTATCTGGAAAACTATAAATTGCTAAGATAATGGGAGAATGGAAGTTGTGGCTGGGGGGAAGCATATGACTGCTTTTCTCACTGGAAAAAGTTTGGTCCAGTCCATTCCAAATGCAGATGAAATGTGCTGTGGATCTTCCAAATCCTTTCTGTATCCCATTCTTTCCAAAAGGCGAGCCTCAGGAGGGTAAGGGCTGTATCTATAAGCCTGAGGTAGATTGAACTACGATGTACATCTTTGTTTTACTGATGATTTTATCAAAGTGGAACAGAAACCGGATGCATTCTATTAGGAGTTGCATCCCAAAGAGTCACAGAATAATAAGGGCCAAAAACTTGTCTCCCCAGCCCTCACTCTTTCTGGGCTGATCATACCTTCCTCAATTTTCTAACTAGAAAAATGACAGATAGTAATACCTGCTCCTTGGGGAAGCAGTAGAGATTAACTGGCCAATGTTGGGAGAGCGTTTCCAAGAAGAAGCATTCTACATAAATGTTTAAGTATTATTATTGCACTGCTACTTCAAATGGAAGTTCTAATTTTGAAATGTGATTATACTTTCCAAAAAAAAAAAAACCCTTCATAACCACATATATAGGTTTATTTTTCACTCTAACAGTCTAACTCATGGTTGTGAAACTTTATTGCACTTGATGGAGGACCCTGGCTTTTATTAGTTTTAAACTGCTGGTTGCTGGGGTATTTATGTAAATGAGGGAAAGATACCAAAACAGTAAATAATAAGCATGTCCCTGCTGTTTAAAAATCTGTTGGTAGAAACAACTTTTGTTTGGTTATAAGAAGAACCTAAACATAGCACAGAAAAATATAGCTTTGGCATCTATGCATAAAATAGCATTTTGGGTTTAGGGGTTTTTTTTTTGACGTTGGTTTTTCTTCCCAAGCATTTCTTTGCCATTCTGTAAACATTTTGTTTTACCCCTACAGTGGCTACCATATATATCATATACATGTATGTAAGAGAGAAAAATAAGTAAAATACATTTTAAGAATTTTTTTATTTAACAAAATGTTATAAAGTATACTAGATAGCTAATTATCGCTCTCAGAAAGGAAGGCCACACCCAAATTTATTGCAGTCTCCTCATAAGGAATGTTATGATAAAATCATGGTCCCATAAACTTAACAACAAAACAGCAGAACTTCCACTGGTTGTAAAATAACTTCAAATTCAAATTCAAATTCTGGTTCATTTAAAGATTCATGCTGTTTGCTTCCCAGCAGAGGACACAAAATACTTATTTTGCAATCATTAAAAAATTTAAAATGATCTAACAACACATGACTTCCAGGTTTCCTTTACAATGTCTTTCTACTCATCTTCTTTTTAAGTTGAATATCCATAGCCACATTTTGAAGCCAAAAAACTAGGTTCATTTGCAACAACAATGAAAAATCAGAAAGGTTTAAACATTTAACAATAAGGTATTACTTAAAAATTACAGGGGGTGCCTGGGTGGCTCAGTTGGTTAAGCATCCGACCCTTAATTTCAGTTCAGGTCATGATCTCAGGGTCGTGAGATTGAGCCCCGAGTCAGGCTCCACACTGGGCACGGAGCCTACTAAAGATTCTCTCTCTCCCTCTCCCTCTGCCCCTCCCCTCATCCCTACCCCTGCATGCACACATGCACATGCGCTCTCCCTCTCAAAAAAAAATTAAAATAAGAAAATTATGGAATAGCTATATAAAGACCTCTATATAGCCACTTAGAAAATCACAGGTTACTATAACTACTGTATGATATAGCCATTCCACTCCTAGGCATTTATTTACCCAAGAGAGAAAAAAGTGTATGTCCATTCAAAGACTTATACATGAATCGTCATAGCAAATTTATTTGTAATAGCCCCAAACTGGAAACAACCCAAATGTCCACCAACATGTAGATGCATAAATTATGGGACATCCTTACAATGGAATACTACTCAGCAATGAAAAGGAAGAAGTTGTTGATAAAATCAAAGACAGGAATGAATCTTAATCTATTTGTGCTGAATGAAAAAATCCAAACAAAAAAGAGTACATATCCATTTATATAACATTCTAAAAATACAAACTATAGGGGCGCCTGGGTGGCTCAGCCATTTAGCGTCTGCCTTCGGCTCAGGTCATGATCCCAGGGTCCTGGGATCGAGCCCCACATTGGGTTCCTTGCTCGGCAGGGAAGCCTGCTTCTCCCTCTCCCACTCCCCCTGCTTGTGTTCCCTCTCTCGCTGTCTCTCTCTCTCTGTCAAAAAATAAATAAAAATCTTTAAAAAAATAAAATAAAATAAATAAAAAAATAAAAATACAAACTATAGTGACAAAAGGCAAATCAGTGGTTGCCTAGGGGTGGGAAGCTGGGGGTGAGGTGGTGAGGAGGAACAGGAAGATTACAAAGGAGCAGAAGGAAAATTCTGGGGGTGATGGATAGCTTCACTATGTTGATTGTGAAAATGGTCTCTTGGATGTATACATATGTCAAAACTTATCAAACTATACACCTTAAATATGTGCACTGTTTGAAGGTCAATTATACCTCAAAAAGCTTTTTTAAAAAAATCATGAAATTAGGAGAATATAAGAAAATGAAATGACATTTAATTATTAAGAAGCATATTTTATTTTTTTTCTCTTTCCAAGATTTTATGTATTTTAGAGAGAGAAAGACAGAAAGGGGGAGTGAAGGAGGGGAGGAGCAGATGGGAGAAGGACAGACTCTGCACTGAGCACAGAGCCTGATGTGGGGCTTGACCTCACAACCCTGAGATCATGACCTGAGCCAAAATCAAGAGTGAGACGCCCAACTGACTGAGCTACGCAGGTGCCCCCAAGAAGCACATTTTAAAACAGCATGAAGACTAGGACTCCAGTTATAACTGTTTAAAAATATGTACATATATGTGCGTGCACATGCGCACACATACACATACACACACACAACTAACTATAAAGATACCCCCCAAAATGTTAACAGTGGCTACTTCTTAATGGTAGAGTTTTCTTCTTTCTGTATTTTCTATTTTATAATGAACCTGTTTTCAATTAATGAAGCAAATGAAACAAAAATTTAATTTGGGGGAGTCTGGGAAAGAAAAATATATGAAGGTCTTCGTTATAAGTTTTGCTATCAAAAGTGATAATGAACTTAGGGGCATGGAGTGGAAATGTCGTAACTATCTCCCTCCTCAAAGCTCCCAAAGCTGTCACCAGATAGTAATGGCATGTAACGATTGCAAGTTTCATTCTAAGCTTAATACCCTTAGTCTGAATATTCGAGAATTCACACCAGACTAAGACTTTAGTGCTGTATCTGCTCATGCAAACAGAGATGCATGAAAGGGTAAATGCTTCTGTTTACCTACAAATATTTGGAGGGACATATAGCGATTAGGTGGCATTTGCAGTTTTTCTAAACGGGTATGGAACACACACACACACACACACACACACACCATTTGCTTTAGATTTAAAAGTCTTCTTTTTTTAAGATTTTATTTATTGGACACAGAGAGAGAGACAGCGAGAGAAGGAATACAAGCAGGGAGAGAGGGAGAACCGATGCAAGGCTCGATCCCAGGACCCTGGGATCATGACCTGAGCTGAAGGCAGACGCCTAACAACTGAGCCACCCAGAGGCCCCAGATTTAAGTCTTAATGGGTTTTAGTTCCAGCACTTTCCTTAATGGACAAGTAACTTCTCCTCTCTAGTCCTCATTTTTTTATATATAAAATAAAGTTGAACTGATATTTAAACTTCTTGCCAACTCTAAGAATTCTATGCCAAGCATCATCAAAGTATCAAAAGGGCAAAACCACATATATACCACACAAGGAGGTGACTTGTTCTAGCTTTCTTCTTCCATTTACTGGAAATCATGGATAATATTTTATAACTTTGTACAGCCTCTTTTGTTTCCCTATTTACTATCCAAAATGGCTGTGATTTTAAATAGTTACAAATGTTATAATTTTATGATAGTTTCTTGAGATGCAAACAGTTTTCTCTCAGAAGGAATTATTTAGGCTAAAGACTATTAATAGCAAGCCAAATATATCCTTTAGACTGGGATCATGTCTTTCATTCTTTGGGTTTTTGCTTGCACTCTCTCCGGTATTGCTTCTCACCTATAGTAATGGACACATTTTATTTTGAAAGCATTGTGTCCGAACTGATTTAATGTATACCTTCTGTACTAGAGGATCTTGGTGCAAATAGATGGGATAGAAATGAGAATCAAAGCTTCAAATGTGCATTTTTGTTTCTGTAAGCCCAAAGCGTATCTCCTTTTTACATCTGCTTTGCAGGGATAGTATGGAGAATTGGAGTACAGCCTCTGAGCTTTTCTTTAATTTGTACCTGGACTCAGAAAGAGATGGATGATGTATTTTGCCACTCCCTGGTGAACTGCATAAATGAGACATAAAACCCTGAAACTAATTTCACCTGGCACCTTTAATCCCATATTTTAAAGACCTCCTAAAACGCACTGTTTCCTGGGCCATGTCTATAAGTGGGTAGGTCAGGCTTCCCAGGAAGTGTTCTGCCATCCACACAGAAGAGCTAGAACAAGGAGCTGAGAGTACGATGATTATCTATCCCTTTATGAAGCCCACATTGATTGTTATGGCTAAAATAAATCTTTAAAATAAATAAAGTTCACCTGCTTCCGTTATTCTCACTAACAACTTAGATTCTTGGTACCAAAACCATGAAAACAAAAACTTACAGATGATGTAAGGTTTGAAAACTTATAAACATTTTTCTTAAGATGACTTTGTCTTTCAGGATACCTGTAGAGTTTTTAAATTTTTCTAATTACAGAAACATATGCTCATGATAAAAAAATAAGTATCACATGGCTTCTTAAACAAATAATTTAAAAAAACAAAAACTTTTGAAAAACAGGAATGTGCAGGGAAGAAATTTAAAAATCAACTTTTAAAAAAGTGGCGGGGGGGGGGGCCTCCTGGCTCAGTTGTTACAGTATGAGACTCCTAATCTCGGGGTTATGAGATTACTTAAAAATAAAATCTTTTTTAAAAAATCAACAATTATTTCACCCAAAGAGAACTACTGTTAAATCTGGGGGGACATCTACTATTATTCCTACCTAGGGCCTCTGGATTTGCCATGCCTTCTGCCTGGCACACTCTTCTCCCAGAAGTCTGCCTGGTTTACTTACTCACTGTATTCAGTCTCTGCTCGACTGTCACTAGACCAGGGAGACCCTGCCTAATGTAGCACCCATCCTTACTCTCTATCCTCTTCTCTGCTTTATTTTTCTCTAGAGCACTTAACCATAAGTGGTATTACAAAATAGGTTTATTTTTTATTATCTGTCTCACCAAATGGATTGTAAGTGTAAAGATATAGCCCCACTCCTAGAACAGTACACCTATCACTAGTAAGAGATGTTAATTAATACATATATTGTATTTGTTTCTTTATCAAATATATATTGAGTTCCTATTATATAGAGTCTTTTATCTTTGTATGTATAATTTTTAATAGGATTATACCAGACATACTGTTTTGCAGACTGTATTTTTCATTTAGCAATAAACTATGAAGACATATCAGAAATTCTTATCCAATGTGATTTTAATAACGGCATAAAGGATGTTAATAACCCCTATTGTTAGGCCAATACATGGGCACTCTAATGCATCCTTCAAATACATATTAAGGTCAATGAGGTAAGATAGTTATTAATAATATTAACAATGCCCTATATTCACAGGTACTTTATAGTTTATAAACTATTTTCATATCTCACTTGATCCTTACAAAAAACTCAAAGTAAACAGAGCAGAAATTCAAAGAGGTTAAATAAATAATTTCCCTAAAATAATAAAACCAGTAATAGGGAGTCCAGACTCAAACCTAGCTCTGTCTGTCTCTGCAGCTTAGGCTCCTCACGTACCTCATCGTCCCTGGTTGACACTGTCATTTTACAGATGAGTGATCCATGCTTAGAGAAGGGAGTAGTGATGTGCCCAGAATCACACAGCTTCTTCAAGAAAGAATACAGATAAAACAGAACCCAGGATTCCTGACTCCCCATCCAAAGCTCTCTCAACTACATGCTGGCTCAATAAATTACGGGGAAAAAAATCCTAAATTACTGCGTAGTCAAATCAGCAAACAATACATGCTGTTATACTTCTCTGAAGATTACACAGTGTATTTGCTTGGTGCTGCGAAGTGCCAACCTGATGACACTTGCAATCCTGAGCTTATTTGATGTGGTTGGGAAGCAAATGAGATTCCAGTGCCCCTGTTGTGCATAGGTGCTCAATGAGCATTTCCTGCATGGTGGGGAAGTGCCCTATATTTACAGTATTTGATCCAGTTTAACAGCAAGATCTAATGTTAACATTAGCCTTGTAAAAGTTTTCACCCTAGTTCACACAAAAACAAGATTCTGGAGATTATGACTAGCAATTCTTCATGAGTTGATTTATCTGAATAAAACCTATAAGGTTTTGAACCATTAAACATTCGATTTAGAAAAAAAAATCTTAGCATACAGAAGAATAAACTGAAAAATGGAACAGATTTGTTTCTTGTAATAATTATGAGCAATATCTCAAACTCAGCATCCTTAGACCACTGAGCTGTGTAGGATGAATGTGCTAATTAATCAATTACTACCCAACAATGTACCCTGTTTATTTACTGAAATGCACCAGAAACGTGTGCAGAGCTGGTAATTATTAATCATCTTCAGTAACAAATATGACTCAAGTTCACCTTCATATAATTAATAGAGCATGTAGTTAGCTTTAACATCTTGCTTTATTAGAAATAGCAACAAGGAATTAAAAAAAAAAAAGCTGAACCACAAGTTGTGGTTCACTGAAATGCTGGCTTGGACTAAATGTGCCTATTATGCACAGTGGTGGTATTACTCATACCCATTCAAATTATGGCCAGATGCAAAGTTTTTAAAACTAAACTTTTTAATTTGAATAAAATTTTAGACTAACCAAGAAGTTGTAAAAAACAGTTCAACACATTTCCAGATATGCTTTACTCATGGTCCCCAAATAAAACCCAATTTTCAGAGCCCGATAACTGGCTTAGAGTTGGGATCTTTGTTGATGGTGCCCAAACATCCTGGCAGGTTTTAAATTTTCAAGATACTTTAGAAGTATTTTCAACATACATAGAAATAGTTGTTTTACAGCAAATTTTGCAAAGTGATCTAGTTTTGAAAACCTTTTTATTTTTTTTGGAGTCATCATGTAGGCCCCCAAATTTCCTTTGAGGCAGATAGACTTCTAGGCTAGAAGGGCCATATTTTGGTACAATGCTATTTCCTGATAATGCAACATCTAAGGGATGTTCACTTGTGTCAGCAACATTTACGCTGAGTCTGGCATCACCTGACTCTCTGTAACTATGTTCAAAGCATGAGATTTTGCATACCGTCAATGAAGGTTCAAATCCCAGCTGCCTGCTCTGTGACTGCAGTTAACTATCTTAACTTCTCTAACTTCTGATACTCAGTTTTCTCAGCTTGAAATTGAGGTAAATGAAGCCCTGCTTTGGAGTGTTGTTTAAATGAGAAAATAGGTGTAAACTACCAAGCAGGAAGAAATACTCAGGAACTGGTAGATACCATTATGCTGGTATTATTACCCTCTGCAGCCACTTTTAGCTTACGGAACTGAAATGTACACACCTAAGCACACACAAATAAAAAAGTATTTCACACAATGGAAACTGCAAATGTAAATTAACATTTTGGGAAGTTTTCTCCTGAAAGGAAAAATTGGATTAAAATTTAATGTTAACTGCACAGAAAATTAAAAACTTCTCTGAAATACCAGTGGAACATCACTTCAAAAATCTAAACTGACAAATAAATAAATCAGTGGGTGGACTACTGTATTTCTATTATCAAATGATTCAAGGCCCCTTTAAATGGAGAGCCCCCTTAGGGCATCTCAGTATTTGTTTATAGATCATTAACTACTTGACAGGGAGACTAGGGAGGGGGCATAAAGACTTCAGCTGAAGTGCTAAAAGCCACTGTCGAATGAAGATCAGCAGTAAAGCCAAAACATCTTTGGAATTCAGTATGAAGATATGATTTGTGTTTAAAAATGTCATATGCTTTTCATGTATCTGTTAGTAAAACAAAGCTCATTTTACAAGGCTGGGACCATAACTATGACCCATATGACAAGGTAAATTTATTTGGCCATGTTTTCAAATGCTTCCCCAAACTGACTAGATAGGATTTGCAATATTGGGAACATGCCCATAAAATGGATTGTGTTCTCTATTAGCATAAATCGCTATCTGGTTTCAAAAAGTCACAAATATGTCTCCGTGCCACTGGATTCTAGCATCCACCGCAGGAGAAGGAAAGAGAAATGTTTCCTAATGAAAAGCTCACAGAACGTTGGAAGGGCAGAATTTTGATTCTTGATTCTAGTATATGATCTTGGGTAAGTTTCTTATCTATTCTATAGTTTAATTTCTCTAACTACCAAAATTAAAATTGTAATTAAATTAAAACCACTTACCCTACATATTACAATTTTTCTCTAACATCCCTCAAACATACTAATTGTATTCACTTTGCTCACTTTTTTTTTTTTTCATTTTTTTAAGATGTTGAGTACCTACCATATTGCAAGTACTGTCCTAGGTGCTAGAATCACAAAAATTAACAAAACAGGCATAAGTCCCTGGCCTTAGGAAGTTTGCATTCCAGTGGGGGGAGAGCTTGAGAGTAGTTTAGACACAACATGCAGTTTAGATGAGATCTCTCTACCCTCTGTGTTCACAGTAACATGTTTTACCAGGGTAATGCTTCCTGCCACTCTTTGTAGCAGCAGCCCCAGCTGCCAGCCAACTCCTTGGAGGCTTTCAGAACATCAATCAGTTTCCCACAGGACTCAAGATCTGGGTAAGTATACAGCAGTTCTTTCCTTTCCTAATGACTTCTGCCATAACTCAGTACCTCCATGAGGATAATTTTGCATAAAGCCAATGTATACTGTCCTTGCCAGGGCAGACACAAGGATACAGGAATGGAGCAGCAAGCAAAGTTCACCACTAATGGGAGTGGGGAGAATTAATGAGCATTCATCCAGCTGTAGGGGTAACTCAAGCCACCTCCTCTGGTGCTGAGCTTGGCTTAGAGGGCGCTGAGCCATTAAAGAGATTTGGGTTCCTAGGAGAGCCTGGTCAGTGGCTCTTTGGGGGTATCTGTTTTTAAGTTCCAAAGCACACTGGAATATGAATCAGGCAGCATTATCTCCATAGTCCTTCTTTCCTTGAACCAAAAGTCCTTAAGCCTCAAAGTGGAATTTGTCAATGAAATCCTAAATGTAAACATTTATATCCCTTTTTCATAATTCCTTTATCTTTTACTAACTGGCTGACATATGCACCCACTATCTTGCCTATAGTTCTCCATCTGAGAACAGCAGTGAATTAAAATCTACATGTCTACTTTACTTTCTTTTAAATCACACCATCAGAAATATATGAGTAAATCATAATCTCACAGCAAGGTACTAAAAAACAATGTGAGAATAAATATTCTATATATGTACAAGGTCATGTTTGGGTCATGCCCACTATTTATGTTCTCTATATGTATTTCTTAATAAACACTGATAATAGGATGTGTTAATATGTAATACTACCTGTAGAATTCATTCTTTTTCAAGCTTTTAATTGAAGTATAATATACATACAGAAAATGCACATACCATACATGTTCAGTTAGAAGAATTTTCGGGGCACCTGGGTTGCTTAGTTGATTAAGCGTCTGAATCTTGATCTCGATCTCAGTGTCATGAGTTCAAGCTCTGTATTGGGCTCCATGCTGGGCGTGGAACCTACTTAAAAGAAATTTTTTTTCACAAATTGACTACAGCCATTTAACTAGGGACCAGATCAATCACAGGTTCATCAGTCATAACGAATCTATCACACTGGTGGGGATGTTGATAATGGGGAAGGCTATGCATGTGTGGGGCAGAGGATATATGAGAAATCTCTTTACCTTCCTCTTAATTTTTCTGTGAGCCTAAAATTACTCTAAGAAAAAACGTCTTGGGGCACCTGGGTAGCTCAGTCAGTTAAATGTCTGCCTTTGGCTCAGGTTATGATCCCAGCATCCTGGGATCAAGCCTCATGTGGGAATCCCTAATCGTCCAGGAGTCTGCTTTTCCCTCTGCACCTCCCCCCTGCTCACGCTCTCTCTCTCTCTCCCTCTCTCTTGCTCTCTCTCAAATAAATAAATAAAATCTTTAAAAAAAAAAGAGTCTTAAAAAGAACTATAGAAATATATGAACAAAAGAAGAGAATAATCCAATCCCCAAGATGTCCCCTCATCCTCCTAGTCCCTGACTCCCCTAGATCTCCACCCCTGTAAGGGTGATCACTATCCTGCCTTCTAACAGCAAAGATGAATTTTGGCCAGTTTTTATAACTCATGGAAATGAAATCATATTATAAGTACTTTAGGGTCTGACTTCTTTCACTCTTCCTTATGTTTATGAGATTCATGCTTGCTGTGTGCAATTATGGATCATTCCTTCTCATTGTTATATAGTATTCCATCAAGTGAATGCCACAATTTCTCTATCTACTCTATTATTGACAGGCATGTGAGTAATTTCCAGGTTGAATATCACAAATATGAATAGTGTTATGAATATTCTACTACATGTCTTTTGGAGAATATGTGCACACAATTTCTGTGGGGCATTGTTACGGACTGAATGTTTGCATCCCCTCAATATTCACATATTGAAGCCCTTAACACCCAATGTGACAGTAGTCGGAGACAGGGTCCCTGAAGAAGTGATAAAAGTTAAATGAAGTCATAAGAGTGGGACCCTAATCTGATAGGGCTGGTGCTCTTGTCAGAAGAGAAAAAGGCAGACACCAGAATTAGCTCTGTCTGCCATGAGAGGATATACTAAGAAGGAGCTATAAGCCAGGAAGAGAACTCTGTCCAAGAAGAACCCAATCAGCCAGCACCCTGATCTTAGACTTCCCAGTCTCCAGAACTGTGAATAACAAATTTCTGTTGTTTAGGCAGCCAGTTTGTGGTATTTTGTTATGGCAGCCTTACTAATACAAATATATATCCAAGAGTGGCATGGCTGGTCATAACATTACATACATTACATATGCAGCTGAATATATACCGCCAAAAATTTTTCCAAATTGGTTGCCAGAAGTATATAAAAGTTCTAATTGCTGCATATCCTCACCAACATTTAGAACTTTCTATCTTTCCTACTTCGGCTACTTTGGTGGGTGTGTAATGGTACTACATTGTGGTTTTAATTTCCATTTTTTTGATGATTATTGAAATTAAGCAATTTTCCCATGTTTATTAGACATCTGGATATTGCTTTGTGAAGAGTCCATTCAAATATTTTGTCCATCTTTCTACTGGACTGTCTTTTTTAAATGATTTGTTCTAGATACCAAGTGCTTTGTCAGAGATAGGTATTGCAAATACTTCTCCCACACTATGGATTACTTTTCGATTCTCTTAATAGTGCCTTTTAATGAACAGAAATTCTTAATTTTAATATATTCCAATTTATCAATTTTGAAGAACTCATTTTTTAAAAGATTTTATATATTTATGAGAGAGAGAGCCGGAGCAGGGGCGGGGGGAGGGGCAGAGGGAGAGGGAGACAAGCAGACTCCTGGTTGAGCCTGGGATCCATCCCAGGACCCTGAGATTATGACCTGAGCAGAAGGCAGATGCTTAACCGACTGAGCCACCCAGGCACCCCAAGAAGAACTAATTTTTAGCATGTTCTGAACACCTATAGCATCCTAGGTGCCTTTAAGACAAAAATAAGGCTAAATCCCTTCTTTCTAGGAGTAACATCATATCCATACACAAGCTAAATGCTATACACAGCATCACTCTTCATAGTTATTTTTAAGGGGTTCCTTCTAAAGGGGTATGCCATTTCTCCATGTATTGTGTAAAACTAAGTGTTTATGTGTTTATGGCATTAATTCTTAATTATTGGACACAATGTTTTTTAAACATTGACTTATGCTTTTGAATGCCAATTTCTAAGCCCCTTTGTTTCACAGCCATCAAGAATTGGAACTGATCTGAGTTGTGGATTTTTGAGAAATGATCTTATTTCAGTTATGGAGGTGGCACTGTATAATCTCAAAGTCAGAAGAGATAGCCAGAAGTCATGTTTTCCAGCTCTGTATTTTTAGGTTAAGAAAATATTTCATTCAAAAACTCCTTAATACCTGAGTGTGATCCACTATCTATCTGCTTTCTTTGAAGTAATTTCCTACCTTAGAATAGAAGACAGAGAGAGATAGTCATGGTATCTTATAGATGCCACAGAACCTAGAGTTTCTCAGACATACTTCAGGTTCCACAAATGTTTGATTCAAATTTCACTTTTTAAAATTGATTTTCATACTGCCAAGGGATATAATGCCAAAATTTAACACACTGCAAACTGCCTACACGTTAATTTGAGGTTAAATCATCTGAGTGTAGATCTCAGAATTAATCTCCTCCTGCCATCTTTATAATTGAAGCATATGTCCAAGATTTCAAGGCAAATCATTAAGACCATTCTAATTTGTATCTACTTTTCTGGATGGATCAGGATATTCTTGATAGTGTACAATCAAAACAGAAGAATGAGAAACTGTCCTGAGGCTGCTTGTAGCTGTCCTAACTGCAACTGTTGTCCATAACCCCCAACTTCGGAAGTTTTCCAGCATAAAAGAGCAGAGTCAAGACTTCAGTGGCAGTGAGGCCATCATGGCACCCTAACCAGACTAGTTTCTGTTGGTCTCTGCCGCCCACAGACTCCCTTGGTTCCTTCCCATTTTCTGAACGTGGTTCTGCCAACTTCCCATTTATTACTTTAGCTACCCAATTTCCTTCTGATAAATTCCTTGTCTGTTAAAAACAAAACAAAACAAAAACAACAACACACCAGCCTCTTTTTTTAAAAAAATTTACCTATAAAGTTAATATTAAAATTTTGAACTTATGTTTAATAAAAAAACACAAGTTTTCATCTACTTTGTATGTTGGGGTTCTGTGACAGATTTTGTGTGAAAAAGACTCCAATACTTCTCAAAATTTAATTTGAAAATCACAGTACTGAATCGCCTCCCTGACTCCTGTCTTAGCCTCCCTTCAGCCATTTCTCTTGCAAGTCTAACCACATCATGCCTCCATCTAAAATCTTTTTAAAAACTTTTATCTAATAGGGAATCCTATAAGGTGAAGTTCAAATTATGTGCAGGACTACAAGTGCCCTCAAAATTTGGCACATGGTAACGGGTACTTAATGTTTGCTGAATGAGTCATTAAAAACTGAAAAATGTAAAAACTAGCCACATTATCCTACATCCCTCCCTCAACTTTCAAAAATAAGTTGGTGTGTGATGCTTACACATAATTATCTCATTTACATATAATGCTTTCCAGACATATCATCTTATTTATGTATGGCTTCTCCAAACAAGGCAAGTTTAGGACAAATAGGAAGAAATGCTTCTTTAGAAAGCAGGTGTATATAAAATATTACCTCAAGTGGCTATGAAGTTTGAGAAAAGGTTTTCCTAAAGTAATAGATTGATAATGGGTGGCTGAGGATTATAAAGGCTTGTAACTAAAAGACCCCTGGTCTGACATTCACCGAGCTTAGGAGGGAGGCAGAGGTGCGCATCTGGGCAATGCGCGGAGAGATGTGGGACATTTTTAAAAACTTTAAAATTTTATTTTGTTTTTAGAATTTATAAACTTTTTTATTAACTATCTGGGGCTTACCCTAAACAGTGAACATGACAGAGAAGACCTAAACATAAAAGTGCTTCCCGACTTTACCAGCCAGTGCAAATCTGTGGACTCTGCTTTTAACTCGCTTCCCCAAAGGCACCTTCTCAAGTGTCTCCTCAGCAACGCCATGTAAGCATTGCACTCGAGCCCAAGGCTTAGAAGAGAGATCTGGGTGTCACTTCTGCCACTCACTACGGAGGTTATTTATTTTAAGCCTTAATTTTCCTCACACCCCTACTGATAAACCCCCCGAATCCCCACCCCGGCTCCCAGCCCCCGGCGCCCCAGGGTTGTTAACGCCTACATGAGGGCACGTGACGATTTAATTACCTCCTCTGCGCGGCTCACCCTCACTAACCCGGCCGGTCCCTCCGCCCGCCCCTCGGCCCCCTCCGCGTATTCCGCGGGAGACCGCGAGACCTTCGTGCGCACGCGCCGCTGCGCCCCGGGGCGCTCTCGCGCACTGGCGCGGCGCCCACTGGGCGTCCCCGCTGCTCGCCCCGGGGCGCGGGCGCGCGCCCGCTCCGGCGGCCCCGCCCCCAGCGGCGCGCGCCCCACGGCCGCCGAGGGGCGGGGACGCGAGCGAGGCAGGCCATGGAGCCCCTGCGGAGGGCCCACGAGGTCGCGCTCCGGCTGCTGCTGTGTCGGCCTTGGGCCTCGGGCGCCGCCTCCCGCCCGAAGCCCCGCGCCTCGGAGGTGCTGACGCGGCACCTGCTGCAGCGGCGCCTGCCGCACTGGACCTCCTTCTGCGTGCCCTACAGCGCGGTCCGCAACGACCAGTTCGGCCTCTCGCACTTCAACTGGCCCGTGCAGGACGCCAACTACCACGTCCTGCGTACCGGCTGCTTCCCCTACATCAAGTATCACTGCTCCAAGGCCCCCTGGCAGGACCTGGCCGGGCAGGATCGGTTCTTCACGGCGCTCAAGGTCGTCAACCTGGGTGAGTGGCCCGGGCCGGTGAAGCACGTCCCGCTGACAATGGGATCACTGTTTGCAAAGCACGCTGACAAACGTCGCTCAGACGCCGAGACCCCGGCCCCAAGGTCAGGCCGCGACAGCGCCGGGGAGCCCCGCCTCGGCCCCGCGCAGGCTCGCCCGGGCGCACGCGCTCGCCACGCTTCGGCCCGCGCTGTTGGGTTTCCCAGACGCTGCCTCCGCGTCTCACCCACTCTGCGGCGTTCTAGGACTGGCCTTGGCCCTAGTATTTTGGATTCCCCCCACCCACCCCAATCCCTCCCCGTACATGCTTGTCGGGGCTGAGTGGTTGCTACTGAGTCATTCCCAGAAAAGTCGGGCTTTATCCCAGACCTATATCCAGGGACCACACTGCGTCACCCCTGGGGAGGAGACATGCATTCCATCCTCACCTGCTGCAGCTCTTGACTGGGAGGACCCCTAGAGTGGGCAGTAAGAATGAGGGTGTAAGGAAACGACCCCACTGCAAAGTGGCTCTGAAGTTAAGAAATGTCTTACTGCATGGCAGCGTTCGTTCCCATGACCATCATTTTCTTGGGTGCGTTCAGTATTATAAAAACTGGAACTACTTTCTGAATTTCATTGTTTTCTTTATATGAAATCCCAACAAGTGCGTTTTACTAAAAGCACTAAAGGTTTTCACCGGTCATATCAGCTTCCTAAGGTGCTAGGCCTAAAAGGTACCAAAATATTCTGCCTCTTTAATATTTCTGTGTTTTCATGGGAATATTCTAATTCGGAGAGCATTTACTCTTGCTGGATGCTTATTTTCTTTTGGCTAATGAGGGAAGAGGCATGAACGTTGACATAAGTATATCGTTTGTATCTTTATCGAGAGGCCTCAAGATGTTTTGAACCTATTAATAGGTAATATCACATTGATCCAGATTTTAGTAATTCAAAATCTAGACGTGGGAGCTGAACCATGTTACCCAACCAGTTTTTTTAAACCAGAGTTAAAGCTAAACCCCTGTGCACCTGCACTGGTATTATATAATCTGATGGCTTATTAATTTAAATATGGTATTTATGTATTTTTGCTTATAGTAACTCACGTCAGTCATGGGATTTTTGAACCATTGGTCTACTGGGACTGTCCTGGGTTCAGTCCACCCAAGGAGAAGATAATTATTTAGCAATGTGTAATTCTTTAAAAATTTGTCCATTTGGCTGATGGACTACATAGAGCATACCCTCTAATTTTGAGGTTGAAGTTGAAGGGTAAGCTCACTTAGAAGATTCGATTCCAAAGACTAGAATGATGAATAGGTTCAGGAAGAAGTTTATTTTAGCATTTTCAGAATCAGTCATTCATCCCCAAATGTAAAGAGTAACAGGTTAGGAAAAGTATAATTGGAGGATAATAGGTAAACCATGAGCCAAATGCCTTTTAAAGAAAGTTTTCATTTGAAACTTAATACTTTAAGAACACCTTAATGACTAGGGGCTTCTCTTTTAAATATACATGCAAAGAAATCCAAAGAAAAGTAGCATACCCAGAACATTCTCACACAAAGAAGTGACACATTTTGAGGAAAGAAACAACAGTTGTAGTTTTTTTATGTGGAAGAGAAGGCTGAAGAGTGATTTAATGGTCTTTGGAAATTCTAAAAATCCTGCCCAAACGGGAATAAGAGTTTTAAGTTAAACAAAAGGGAAAAGTTTCTGCTCATGCATGCTGTAATACGAATTGGCTTTTACTGGTAAAGGGAATTTTTTTCTGGACTTTTTAAAGAGGAGTGTGTTCACCAATTTGGTAATGTTTATTTTGTATTTTTGTCTTAAGGTAAGGCATTAGATAATAGATTCTTTCCGGTTCTGTGATGCCCCCTCTGGATCATCAAATACCTATTCTATTAATAAAAGTACTTAGGATCTTATTCCTCTTATTCCCTTCTAAATTAGTAATTATCAGAGTAATTCATTTTTCCATTTTGTAAATAATAAAGATTTCTCTTGTACCATTTGTTCCCTTTCTCCTCTGCCTTCCCTTCAATGGAAGCTGACATTTTACTGATGGTTTATCAGTCTGGGTATCCTGCTGGGAAGTAGATTGAGATTTAAGAAAAGCAACTTACCATTGGAATGAATGGGTAATTGGAGACTTGCTAAGAAGTTCTAATTTTTTTTAAGTGCTTAATTTGACAGTGGTTTACCTACTGTTCAGCTGACTCAAAATGAATTATTATGCAAAGAACTGACATTCGTGTTCATTTTGATGTTATGTTTCAGTCTGGGAAAAAAATAATTTCTCATGGAATTTTATAGACTTTATAGCTTATGTGCTATAGATAAAGAAAATTATTTTTTTATGTTTAAATTGTTTAAGTAGCAAATCTCATTTTAGCCTGACTACATTAAGTAGACTGCAGGAAAAAAGAAATAGAGAATTTCTGACTCCTGCATTACAGCACAATCCCCTATCAAACAGCATCCCTGATAGTGGTTCCTAGCTGTTTCTTAAAAGAGATAATGTAGTTATTATAAGCTAGTAATCTTTGGTCAGTTCTCCCATTTTAGCTGAAAAAATATTGACCATTGATTTGTGTGGTTTTTAAAACGTGTCAATATTTTAACTGAAAACTGGTAAGTACTGTAAAACAAGATTTCAGTTTCACCAGCCATTCCTTAAATTTGTATCCTTAGCATTGGTTTAAAAGGCATATTTTATTTTTTAAAAAGGCATATTTTATATATTTTACTGTCAGTATATTTAGAAAATTAATAATTGTTTCTAGAACCTATTTTGTTCTTCCTCCATTGATTCAGCTTTCAAGTTGTGATACTGTATTTTAAATTTATTTTTTATTTCAACTTCTCCCTCTACTCTTCACTCCTGCCTGTTTTCTTGTCTACTTCCCTACCCATACTCCCTTTTCTTTTTTTTTTCTTTTTGATAAGTAGCTTTATGATGCTAGTTTTTGTGGCTTTTTTGTGACATTCCCTTGAAGCATTTAGAGATTCTTTTGGGTATTACCAAGGCAAAGAAGGCAAATATACTGTCAAAGATTTCGTGAGAGTTCCAGGGAACCCTGTGATGGTGACAAACTGTGACCCAGTATATTCCTAAAAATAGAGGGGTGCCAGCCTGAATGGGCATTTTTGCCTGTTCTCATTGCCAGCTAGTGACGCTTCTCCTGATTAATCTCTGGCATCACAGTGGTTGGAATGCAGCTTCAGGGAAAAAGCACAAAGTAGTCCAATGCACTTACACACTCAAAACAAGCATAATACAGCAAATATATTCTTGCAGAAAAATAAAAAAATCTAGCAATAGGATCAGTCCTGAGCATGTGATTTCCCTATTAACTAGAAAGAGGGATTTCCCAAATGTACAGCCGTTCTTTTAAATTGTCATTTTTCTGTCCAACTCCTACACAAGAACAATAAAATTAATACTTGTGTAGAGCATACAATATTTATTATTGATTCATATGCCTGTGGTTTTATACATGTTTTTAGTATGTTAATAGTCACTGATTTTAAATAGTTGCCTTAAAAAAGATAGGAGCTGTGAAAGTTTATTTTGTGTCCAATATAGTGTCATATGCCTCAGTGCTTAATCCATTATCTCTGGTTAGTATATGTTTAGTTTCCTGTATCGCAAATGGCAACTAGTATCAACTGTAACAGCAAAATCTTATCAAATGGAAATATTCCAAAGAAGAAACATGTTGTTGGAGCCTACTGTATACCTATTTCAAATAGGTTGAAACAAGATTGTTTTCAAATCAGTTGTAAAAATACTCATGGGAATATTTCTCATACCTGTTATACTAAAATCTTCCTTAGAATTAGGGTTTTCCTTAGGTTTCGAAGACAACTGTTTGACCCAGTTTCTTTTAAGTTGTACAGAAAATTACTTTAGTCATCAGTGTTACTGTTTGATGTAAAGCACAGTAAAGTTGACCTAGTAATTTGAGCTTAAGGCCACCAATCCGGAGCATCTACAACTAAATTAATGAATATTCTATTTGCTTATTTGTGAAAAGTATATAGAATTACTTCATAATTGGGGCGTCTGGGTGGCTCAGTCATTAAGCGTCTGCCTTCGGCTCAGGTCATGATCCCAGGGTCCTGGGATCGAGCCCCACATCGGGCTCCCTGCTCAGCAGGAAGCCTGCTTCTCCCACTCCCAGTCCCCCTGCTTGTGTTCCCTCTCTCTCTGTGCCTCTCTCTGTCAAATTAATAAATAAAATCTTTCAAAAAAAGAATTACTTCATAATTACTTGGAAGTGACGAATTAGTGCCTAAAGTGCTTTGAATTAAAACTTAAACCAGCCTTATCTATAGTTTTAAAAATCTCTAGGCTCACACAGTTGTTTCCATATTCCACAAACTGATGAAATTGAGCTCTTGGATAATTAGAATCAGTCTGTACTCATATCTTTATATTTTCATAACTTTACAATTTGTTGACATTGCAGAAGAGTGCTCTGTGATTTGTACCATGACAAATACATGGATGCATGATTAATTAATAAGCATTGATGTTCATTAATAACATATTCATTTGTTTTCTAGGTATTCCAACCTTATTATATGGACTTGGCTCCTGGTTATTTGCTAGAGTCACAGAGACTGTACATACCAGTTATGGACCAATAACAATTTATTTTCTAAATAAAGAAGATGAAGGTGCCAGGTATTGAAGGTGTGCATCGGAGAACATAAATATCAGTGGATTTTCTCTTGTGTGTATATGCAATGTTTATTTTTGACCCTTTTTTTTTTTTAAAGATTTTATTTATTTGACAGAGACACAGCGAGAGAGGGAACACAAGCAGGGGGAGCAGGCTTCCCGCAGAGCAGGGAGCCCGATGTGGGGCTCGGTCCCAGGACTCCGGGACCATGACCCGAACCGAAGGCAGAAGCTCAATGACTGAGCCACCCAGGCGCCCCTATTTTTGACCCTTTAAAATAAAACTTTTGTAAACACCTTTTTCTTTCTACGGTGTCGGGTTCTTTAAGATGAATCATTGCCCTCAAGAGGCAAAGCTTTTCATACATTGTTATATATTGCGTGCTCCGTTTAGCCAATGGGAACTACAGATGCATGAAGCATATACCAACTTTTTTTCCTAGAATTGGGTTAAATTACAGATAAAAAATGATTATAACATACATATATTCTATAGTTAGCTATTAACAATTCAAGTCGATTCTTTGAGGAGAAAATGGATCTTTTATAGGACACTGGAAAAAGAAGTAGAGGATTTTAGGATATATGTGGAGATAATACCATTGGCAATTCCAGTTGGATTCTAATTGTAATCTGAAATCTAAACTATTCAGCTGCCAGGATTTTCAATGGGAATGTCTTAAAGCCCTTGTGCCATTTACCTAGATGAGAGGTCTAGATATAATGTTGAAACTTCTTACTGCCTAAACATCCAATACCATACTACTTTCTAAAAAATAATGACTCTGGTTAATGTAAATGTAGCAAGACAAATGAAATTAAGACTTACTAAAAGTTAAAATAGCATGCTGATAAAGCTGTAAGAACAATTAAGATCTAGAAAGACCCAGAAGAATAAACTTGGTGACTGTTTATAAAAGCAATTAGCTGAAATGGTACATATCCATACACTTCTTGGTGATGGGAAATGGGCTGAAATTTTAAAGACCTGATAGCAGTTTTGTGTTAAGATTTTATTAAGTTAATTGCATTTTTGAAAGCAAAGTCATTAAAAAAAATTTATCCTTGGGGGTAGTTACAAAATACCCAGATGAATGGTAAATTTCAGAAATTTGGAGTAATTTAGGGAGAACTAAGTAGAACTATTTAATTTCTAAACCAATGGGTGTTTAAGATTTATGATCTCTCCCATAATTACAAACATACATTATATATCATTTTATGTTAATGTGTTGCTGATACTCTGCAACATTCACACATTATTGTAGCAAAATATTTTATAAAATACAGCATTTGGGTGCTTGCTTCTGGCAAATCCGTAGAGAAAGTGAGTGGCAGTGACTGAGGTGAAAATACCAGAATAAAGTAATACAAACTGACTTCTTTAAAGGTAGTTGTTTTAAATGAGCTGCAGAAAGTGAGCTGTTCTTCAAATATATGTAGTGTTCACTTGTCTAAATGCAATTCTAAATAACACTTTAATCAAAGAAGTACTTATGCCATTATATTTAGTCCAGAAGAATATACTTGACACTAGTTAAATGAATGGCTTACACGAAGGAGATAGTGTTACATTAAGCTTCATTAATAATAAAACTGACTATTAGCATTTTGCAAGGAAGGCTAGAACTGATTTCCCCTGTAATGGGCAAAGTTAAATAACTATAGCTCATAAGTTTTAAGTCAAATACTGCTCATTCACTGCTGCTGGTCTTGTCAATACTTGCTGTAAAGGTTTGGTCCCAGCACAAGGCCGATAAAATGGTTTTTAATTACCAGACTATAAATACAGCTTTTCAGTAGAGTTGCACTTCTTTTCACACTGGCCTGTTTGATTTCTGATAATTTGTACTGCTGACTCTGCTTACCTGTTTTTCAATAGCTACAGTCAGTGTGACTTCTTGTCCATATGGTGATAGGTAAGTCTCCTTGGAGAAGATCTTTGACAAACTACCCTATTGATCTCTGTGATTCTCTGCTGCTTGCAGCATTAAATAGAGCCTTGATTTCTTGTCTCATGCGCTCGCTGTGTAACAATTAAGCAAATGTAATATTTTCTTGTATTACATGAAAATCAATAGACCTCTTGCTCTCATGGAGTTGATCATGGTGAAGGATGAACTCAACGATGGCTAAGGGCATAGTTCAAATATTAAAATACCATTCATTGGATTTATTAAGTCTTAACAGTGAACCTTTTAGTCTAAAAATGCTCCCCATTGAACAGTAATGGTTTAAGTTTTTCCTTTAAAGTTGAATATGACATGGAAGCATTGTGGTCTAAAAGGGATAAAGTATAAATGCTAGAAGTCAGGAGACTGATTCTATTTTAGTGTCAGTCCTGTATTACTTTTTGACCTCAAGCTAATAACTCTACTCGTTTGTGTCTTAGTTTTTTCCACCTGTAAACTGAGAAGAACAAAACACGGAACCTTTCTACTTTAAAATGTATGATAAATATGCTTGTAAGCAAATGTCAGTTTTATTTCAGTAAAAGCTGGTTTTGTAGTCCTCATTCTTCTATTCCATATGTATTTATATGTAAAGAACTTCATTAACGGAAGGATTTTAAAAATAAGGGAGAGAAAGGAGACAAATTGAGGCATTGTATGGTTGCCTGCTTGAGAGCTGATAATGCCTGAGATGGCAAGCAGGGTTCCAAGTTGACCCTGCCATTCTGGATATTAGGAATATTCTTAGTTGATGAAACAACCAAACACAGCTTTTCTGCCAATACTTCTTTGATGGGATTTTGTCTTTAAAAAAAATCCAGGCAAAACTATTTTTTAATGAAGATGAGTGTTAGTATAAAATTTTAGAAATCTTCTATTGTTACTTCTACGCAAATCAGTTATCAAGTATTGGAAGAAATTTCTGGTCAAAATTTTTAGTTCCTATGTGAACTGTGAACCACCATAAAGATACAGTAAGAATTGGCATGGATGAGGTGGCTAATATAAAAATCCCTAGTTTCTCAGTGCTAATGTCTTATCATACCAAAATGACAAAGAGCTATTTCTTTTATCACACATATTTGGTCACTAAGATTTTGCTAATTGTTGACTTCAGTAAAAAAATGAAACATTTTTAATTATTAAAAGCCATACATATTTCTTTTACAATGTACATTTTATTTCTTGTCATTTATATTTCACTCAAAACTCTAAGCAAGAACATCTATAATGCTTCATGAAGTATCTCTTAATTCTATTGAAGAATGAATGATGTTTAAATGGGTGGGGTGACATCAAGACAGGATCTTGGTTTCATTTCATTTAAAAGTTAATGCAGATAACAGAAACCTTATCCTAAAGCTGGTAGATCGGGTATCTTTTTTTCAGCACTTACCATTCAGACAGTAATGATGTTTGAGGGCATCTTAACCTAAACAAGTATTTAGCATTACATCTCACCTGGGTCAACAGTCTAGGGTATCAAAGTTAAACTGTGTTACTGTAAATTAATGGAAAATGTAACTGCACTTTGCTGAAAGATCAATGTCCAATAAAGGCTGCACAATCAAATCTTGTTGCAATGATTGAGGTCTTTAATTGCCTTTCAAAGATAAGGTGGTAATCAACACAGCTTTAACTGATTTTTTTACTAGTTCAATCACATGCTAATGACTAGTGCCAAGTCAGAATCTTTAACTACTTATACTTATTAAATCTTATGTTAGTAATGAAAAATTACTTTAGCTACACAATCGATAGAACACAAATCTTAATTACTATATTTCACTTTTATACTATTTTATATGCTTGACAAATGTTTCACAAGAGCTTTCCCAACAGTAAGAAGTGTTATTAATAGTGACCGTGGTCCACAGAGTATTTTTGTAATATAAATTAGAGAAGAGATGTTGAGAAAAAATTTCTTCTTTAAACGAAAACGTGGCTAAAATAGTTTCCACTGACATAAGTTTGGCCATCCAGCTACTTCTAGGAATTCTATTCTGCTAATTCAGAATACCTTTAATACAACTGGGATAAAATAAATCCAGACTGTTTTTAGTGTGTTTCCAAAGTTTCAGTTAGTTTTCTAGTAAAGAAATTAATTTTGTGTAAAGCCTGCTATAAAATTCTCCTAATTGGGGAAAGGATAAGTTAGTAAAGGGAAATGAAAACTGAAAATAAGTAGGACTTCAACAAAATTAAGAACTTTCATGCTTCAAAGAATACTATCAAGAAAATGAAAAACCAACTGATGGTATGGGAGAAAATATTTGCAAATCATGTATCTGATAGGGGACTTGTAGCTAGAATATATAAAGAACTCTTATAACTCAAAAACCCAATTGAAAAATAGATTTGAACAGATATTTCTCCAAATAAGTTATACAAATTTTTGCTACTAAGCACATGAAAAGATGTTCAACATTAACTGCTGGGAAACTCAAATCAAAACCACAATGAGATACCACTTCATACCTCCTACGATGGCTATAATCACAAAGGCAGATGATACCAAGTATTGCCAAGGATGTGGAGAAATTGGAACCCTCATGCATTATCAGTGGGAGTGTAAAATGATGTAACAACTTTGGGAAAGTTCGGCAGTTCCTCAAAATATTAAGCATGAACTTAACATATGACCCAGCAATTCTATTCCTAGGTATATACTGTAGAGAACTGAAAACATATGTTCACACAAAAACTTGTACGAAAATGTTCATAGCAGCATTGTTCATTTTAGCCCCAAAATGGAAACAACCCAAATAGCTACCAGTTGATGAATGAATAAATAAAATGTGGCATGTTCACACAATGAAATATTGTTCAGTCAAAAAAAGGAATGATGGACCCATACACATGATAGGATTGATAAAGCTAGAACACATCATGCTAAGTGAAAGAAGCCAGTCATAAAAGACCACATATTACATGATTTCATTTATACGAAATGTCCAGAACAGGCAAATCTACAGAGCCAAAGTGAATTAGTGATTGTCTAGGGTTGGGGAGGTTGGGAGGAAATGGGCAGTGACATGTCATGGGTATGGATTTTCTTTTTTGGGTGATGAAACTGTTCTAAAATTGTGGTGGTGGTTCACAACACTGCAACTATACTCAAACCATTGAATGGTACATTCTAAGTGGACGACTGTGTGGCATGTGAATTATCTCTCAATGAAACTGTTAAAAAATTAGTAATGGGGAGAGGGGAAATGGGCCGTTAGTATTTAATGCGATATGGTTTCAATTTTGCAAGATGAAAAAAGATCTCAGACAGATGGTACCAATGGTTGTATAATAACGTGAATGATAATGTGACTGTACTTGATACCACTGAACTGTACACTTAAAAATGGTTAACATGGTGTAGTGCCTGGGTGGTTCATTCAGACTTGGTTTAGGCTCAGGTCATGATCTCTGGTGGTGGGATCCAGCCCCACAGCCGGCTCTGTTCAGCACCGGGTCTGCCTGAGATTCTCCCCCCCTACTCCAGCTCCTCCCCAAGTATGCACTCTCTCTCTCTCTCTCTCTCTCTCAAATAAATAAATAAATAAATAAATAAATAAATAAAATCATTTTTTAAAAAATTATTAACATGGTAAATTTTGTTTTATATGTATTTTACTGCAAATAAAAATAATTTTTAAAATTTAGTAAAGGATTTAATATTACTGCAATGAAATACAACTGATTACATGATTTCTATAGAAAATAACTGAGTTTAGAAAAATGTTAGAGATTATAAGAGGTAAAACATGTTAATATCATTTTGGACATTGCAGTCTTAGAATTTAAAAAATTTTAATTGTGAAACCTAGTTTTAATTAAGTAGATGAAATCTCATTTGGGATCATTTTTAGTAGCATTAAGGATATACTTTTATATCTTCATTATATACTTGTATCCCAAAACTAATACAATGTTGTAGGTCAATTATTCTTCAATATAAAAATACATACACACATGCACAAAGAGATTTTTTTTTTAAAGATTTTATTTATTTGACAGAGAGAGACACAGAGAGAGAGGGAACACAAGCAGGGGGAGTGGGAGAGGGAGAAGCAGGCCCTCCGCCGAGCAGGGAGCCCGACGTGGGGCTCGATCCCAGGACCCTGGGACCATGATCTGAGCTGAAGGCAGACGCTTAAGGACTGAGCCACCCAGGCACCCCAAGAGATGTGTTGTTTTAAAAAGATGTACTTGGTTTGAGATTATTTAAGATAAGACCAAAGAAAAGCATGTAAAATGTTAGTAAATGAAAATATCCTCTTTTAGATCCTAGTTGCTGGGTAAAGAATATTAGCTACTACTAGTATGAGGTGTCATACAGTATTGCTGATAGCTATTTTAGTTGCACTTATATCATTTTAAATACAGTTTATGAACGTTGTACTACTCCATTATATTATTAATTTATCTTCAGTGATATTTATAGTATCAATTTAAAAGCAGTAAAACTTCATGAAAAGTAGCTTAAACACAAGGATTTTGATAAACAAAAGCTTCCAGTTTTTAAAAGCAAATCATGGGAGCTGTACTTCTTAGAGATTTGAAGTTTTCGTATTGTTGTTGATGATAGAATTATGAACCTTATAAACTCAGTATTTTTTAGTTAACCTAAATACATAAATCTATTTGAATTCATCTTATGAAAAGAGATATGTCATTAGATATATGATCATTATATGCTTTAGTGATTCATGGACCTTGTTACATACATGCTTTGTAATGTATGAATTATTTAGTAAGAAAAATCACAATAATTTTGTTGTTACTCAAAAATTTATGGGTTGGCAGAAACAATTATGCAGCCCCTGAAGCTGGTATGTTAAGGTAACATCATTAACACTACGTAGTATGATTTTTTTAGTAGTTACTTGACATAACCTTTACTGTTTCTGCTAGAATATATCAGTAATTTTATAACAATCTGTCTGTAAAGAGAACATTGAATTTATTAACCACAAAGTGATTCATTTTGCTCTATTTTCATATAAGTGCATAATTTAAAATCAGACCTAAAAAAGTTGTCTACCCTAAAGGAGGAATAAAAAAAATACAAATGAAAATCAATACTCCAGTAAATAGATTAAAAATTTTTTAAATTTTAACTCCACTTAATAAAAATGGATATTTCTATTTCAAAAAATGAATATGTTTAAGAAGTGAATTAGGGGCGCCTGGGTGGCTCAGATGGTTGAGCGTCTTCCTTCGGCTCGGGTCATGGTCCCGGGGTCCTGGGATCGAGCCCCGCATCGGGCTCCCTGCTCAAGTGGGGAGCCTGCTTCTCCCTCTCCCTCTGCCATTCTCTCCACTTGTGCTCTCTGGCTCTATCTCTCTGTTAAATAAATAAATAAAATCTTAAAGAAAAAAAAGATTTAAGAAGTGAATGAAAGTCCATGAAGATAGGAGATTATCTCATAACCTTTCTTTACGCATGATATTAAGGCCCTTTCTGTGAGATGAAGCCAAAATTATAGTTTCTTATGCTTTCAGTTCTCCAGATTTATAAATGAAGGAACCAAGAATTTTAAAGTTGGAATATAAATCTAAATAGTGTCACCTAATTTTAGATTACATTTAAAAATCAATAGTCATTCATTCATCCTCCAAATACTTTTGCATTGACCACGTTGAAGGCAAATTTTAGTAATTTTACTTGTCAACAAAATCTAGCAGTTCTGAATCTATGTACAGGGTCCGTTCAAGCCATACTGGGGGGGAAAAAAAACAGCTTCTGTACATAACTGGATGAGAACTACATCTTACTAATTTTGTGTTCACAACATTTATCATATAATGAAGACTTTGTGTGGAATGAATGTGTGATATTCAAAATTAAAAATAAAACTTGTCTTCATCTTTAAGAGCTTCAAGAAAAGGATACGTACCTGGAGATAATATGAATTATTTGCAAGAACAGCAACAAGTTTTGAAATACTTCACATGTAATGAATTAATGTACACTGTTCTATGTATTCTGAAAAACGAAAGACTTGAATCCTGTTGTAATATCCTTTTGAGGCATTTCAAAAGGTGCTGTCTGTCTTCTCATTTTAAAGTCAAATGAAATGATATGCAGAAGTAAATGAAGTGAAACATTAAACAGAAAGTACTACTCATTTTAAATAGAACTATAAACAATATGTTGGTAACTGGGAGACAAGAACATTTCAATTGACTTGGCCAAACATGAAATGGGCTACCTCTTGAGGCAGTGAGTCCTGCTGTTGGATATGTTCAGAGAGGCTGTGTGACAATTCCTTAGGTAGACATGGAGAGAATTCTTGAATTAGACTGAGAACTGGATTGGTGATTTTGTAAGTTTCCTTTAATTCTGAAATTGTACTTCATTCTTGCATGCCTATCTCTGATTCCCAATCATGCTATTTAGTTTGGTGTTTATTGCTGTTCTACTGTGTGTAATACAGAGAACCTTGTTCTGAAGATAAAATATATGGTTTAAGTTCTTGTCATACCATTACCAGTTAAATGACAGAGAAAAATTAGAACTTTCTAAATCTTAACTGTCTTCATGTATACAATAAGGAGTTTATCGAACACTTACATAGCATTTATTTGTGCCAGGTCCTAGACTATGCACTCCATACACATTAACTCACTTAATCCTCTCTTAACAACCCAGTGAGTTAGGCACTGTTTTGATGCCTATGTTTTAGTTGTGGAAACCAAGAAGTCTTACCCAAGGTCACACATGGTGAGTGTTAGTCCAACCCCTGCAGTCTGTCTACAGAGTCCATCGTCTGAACCTACAATGCATAGGACAATTTTGTCACATAATGGATGTTCAGGGGTTTATCTGTGCTCATTTTTGTTCATGCCTCTTCATATTCTTCTTTTTTAAAAACTAAAGGATATTAGGCAACATGAAGAAAATGTTTATTGTTCAGTTGTTATTGCTATTATAAATTGTACGATTATATCTTTTTACAATTAAAATTTCCAATACATTATTGCTGGTGTGTAGAAACACAGCTTACTGTAAAAAAATTTTTTTGAAATAATTTTATTATTTTTTAAAAGACTTTTTATTTATTTATTTGAGTGAGAGAGAGAGAGAGCATAAGCTGGGGGAGGAGCAGAGGGAGAGGGAGAAGTAGACTCCCCGCTGTGCAGGGAATCTGATGCAGGACTCCATCCCAAGACCCTGAGATCAAGACCTAAGCCAAAGGCAGATGCTTAACTGACTGAGCCACCCAGGTGCCCATGAAATAATTTTAGATTTACAGAAAAATTGCAAAGGTATTACAGAGTTCCTATATATCCTCACCCAGATTTCCCTAATGTTAGCCCCTTACATAGCTTAGTTGTCAAAACTAAGAAGTCAAAGAAGTCAACATTGGTGCATTATTACTAACTGAACTGCGGACTTCACCAGTTTTTCATTATTGTTCTTTTCCTGTTCCAGGATTCCACTGAGGGTCTCACAATGTATTCGGTCATCATGTCTTCTTAGTCTTCTCAGGTCTGTGACAGTTTCTTTGTTTTTTGTGTTTTATGACCTTGACAGGGTTTTTTTTTAAGATTTTATTTATTTATTTGAGAGAGAGAGAAAGTGAGAGAGAGAGAGAGCGCATGAGAGGGGGGAGAGTCACAGGGAGAAGCAGACTCCCTGCTGAGCAGGGAGCCTGACATGGGGCTCAATCCTGGGACTCCGGGATCATGACCTGAGCCAAAGGCAGACACCCCACCAACTGAGCCACCCAGGTGCCCCAACCTTGACAGTTTTAAGGAGTACTTGTCAGGTACCTTGTAGAATGTCCCTCAATTTGGGTTTGTCTGATGTTTTTCTCATGATTAGATCGGGGCTATGAGTTTTGGGGAGAAGACCACAGAGGTCAACTGCCCTTCTTACTGCCTCATATTAGAGAGCACATGATACCAACATGACCTATTACTGGGGAAGTTAACCTTGATCACTTGTTTAAGATGGTGTCTGCTAGGTTTCTCCACTGGGAAGTTAAGAGTTTTCATCCTCTGTTCTAATCATATTCTTTTATTTATTTTATTTATTTATTTTTTTAGAGAGAGAGAGAGAGAGTGTGTGTGTGTGTACACATGTGAGGGGGGAGGGGCAGAGGGGGAGAGAGAGAGAGAGAGAGAATCTTAAGCAGACTCCACCCCCAGAGCAGAGCCCAACATGGGGCTTGATCTCATGACCCTGAGATCATGATCTGAGCTGAAATCAGGAGTGGGACGTTTAACCGACTGAGCCACCTAGGCGCCCCACGTCATATTCTTTTAAATCAAAATTAATCAGCAACTATTTGAGTGTTATATATAAGGGCCCCCAGTAGGCCCTGAAGGAGATAAGTGGAATTCTCGAGCACAGGAGGGAATCGATATTTGCTATAAAATTTGTAGTTCACTGGGAGTCCATAATGGTTGTTATTCTTGATGGTGGTGGTAGCAAAGCAAAGGAGCAAGTGAGGCTTAAGATAGGCAAGAAATGTACATGGCAGTTGCATTCCTATTACTCAATCCACCTTGCCTTCAAAATCCATTCATTCACTCAACAGATATTATTAAAGTGCCCGCTGTGTGCCAGGTACTATTTTAGGTGCTAGGGATATGGCAGCGAATAAAGACACACACAATTCCCCTCCCTCATTACCTTAGAGTTTAGTGGAGAGACAAACAAATGAGTGAAACCCCTGATAGGTTAGATAGTGATAAGTGCTAGGAGAAAAATAAAAGAGCTTGTATCTATGGGTGGAGTGGGTTTGGGACTGGTTTGTAATTTCCATAGTGTGTGCTAAAGGAAGGCTGCAGCTAGAAGGTGACGTTTAAGTCGAGACCTACAGAATGTACTCTTCTGGGGAGGGCATCCATGGGCGTTCGGAATGGTGCAGCATTTGACATACCATCGCAGGCTGTCCTACAATACAGCTTCTAACAAAACTAGACTGTCCAGAACCCCTGATAATAGAATTGTTTACTTTTATACCAACAAGGTTGGGAAAGCACCAAAATCTCCATGTAGCCTATGCCCAGGCTGACTTCAAGGAGTTCGTGCAGTGAGACCTAAAGTCCTTATGAGGTTGTCTAAAACAGAAAAACACGTCAGCAGGGCCTATGGTGGTTCCATGTATGCTAAGTGTGTTCGAGACAGGATCAAGCATGCTTTCCTTATCAAGGAGCAGCAAATCGTTGTGGAAGTGTTGAAAGCACAAGCACAGAGTCAGAAAGCTAAAAAGAAAAAAGAAGCCGTTTTTGAGTAATAAAATAATAACAACAACAACAGCAAAAGACCTGCAGAATGCGAGGCAGTGAGCCATCTGGATACCAGGGCTAAGAGCAATCCAGGCAGGGGGAATGGCAAATGCAAAGGCCCTGAGGTGGAATGCCTGATGTGTTCAAGGAACAGTGAGAAGGAAGCTGGTATGAATGAGGGAGAGTAGTAGGAGATGAGGTTTGAGGGTCCAGAAAGTATCAGGAGCAGAATGTGCAGAGTTTTATAGGTCAAGGAAAGGACTTCATTGTTTACCCTGCACAAGTTAGGAAGCCATCTGGAGAATTTTAACCAAAGGAGTGACTTGATCTAACCTTGGCAACTGGGTTGAGGATAGAGTAGTAGCAAAGATGGAAACAGAAGATTAGGAGAAAACAGCAAGGGTAGTTTGAACTGGGGTAGCAGCTGTGAAGTGGTAGGAAGGAGTCAGATTCTGGGTTAAGAACTCAAGATTGAGAGCAAGGTAAAAAGAGATGAAAGAAAACCTCTGTGATTTACAATAGCAAAATGGATTTTCCTCATTAAAAAAATATCACTTTACAACAACATAAATAACCTGCTTTAAAACTGGGCAAAGGGGGGAGCCTAAGTGGTGTAGTCAGTTAAATGTCCAACTCTTGGTTTTGGCTGGGGTCATGATCTCAGCACTGTGAGACAGAGCCCTGTGTTGGGTTCTGCACTCAGCACTCAGCATGGACTCTGCTTGAGATTCTCTCTCCCTCTCTCTCTGCCCCTCCTGCTCATGATCTCTCTCTCTCTCTCAAACAAATAAATAAATCTTTTTTAAAAAATGGGCAAAGGAATTAAATAGACAGTTCCCCAAAGAAGATATATAAATGGCCAACAGGCATATGAGAAGATGCTCAACATCACCAATCACTAGGGAAATGCACATTGAAACCACAGTGAGATACCACCTAACATCCAATAGGATGGCTAATATAAAAAATACAGAAGATAGCAAGTGTTGGTGAAGGTGTGGAGAAATTGGAACCCTCGTGCATTGCTGGTGGGAATGCAAAATGGTGCAGTCATTGTGGAAAACAGCATGGTGGTTCCTCAAAATATTAAAAATAGAATTACTATATGATCCAGCAATTCCACTTCTGGGTACATACCTATCCGGAAAAATTGAAAGTACAAATTGAGTTGGTTTTCCCCATAGCACTATGAATTAAAAAGCTGTTTAACAAATGATAGGTTCATAGAAAATTTCTAGTTTTATGGTCTATTTTCTCAAATAATAGGAAATGAACTTTCAATGAAACGTACATGGGGACCTTGTGCACACTGTTTACTTTTCCCGGGACTGAGGTGCAGGTGGAAAAGGGCAATTTCAGAATATCTGGAGCATCTGATTAAATGAATTTCTACCTAAGCTATTAATCTACAGTAACTAAAAAGAGATAATTTATCTCCTACACGGACTTTCAAATTAAATTTAAAAGAAATTCAGGCAGAGAAAACTAAGCACAAAATTTTTTGGTATTATACTGAAACTAATCAACATTTAAATTATTTTTTCTCTCGCGTGAATAAACTGAGTGTTAGGGGGAAACTGCCACTCCTCTCCCACGAAATTTATACAAAATTCAGCACCCAAAAGTAAAGCGACATGTGCCCCTTTATTAGCAGATTATGGACCAACCTACACGTTGCAATTTGTAAACAAACTTTTATCTAGGCACCATAGATCAACACAATTATGCACTTTAAAATGAGGTTAACAAGGCATTTAAAAACAACCCAGGGTTATTGCTACTGCCTGAGATATCACTGATTGCGTAAACATTGCTATCTAGTTGAAAATTTATGGACGAGACCGGATATTTTCTGCAACGATTTAATAATAGAACATGATGCCACTACTGCAGCTGTCCCCTGGCAGTTGAACTCTTCCCTGATTTTCTTAACTGTTGCTTTTGAACAGAGAGATGTTTACTATTTCAGGGCAATCGTGGGGTAAAACAAAAAGAATTCATACACTCGTGGCTAATACGAGAGGAAGACGATGACCTTCCGCATGCGTGGCGTGGAAGAAGGAAGAGAAAAAGACAAGCACTTTTTGAGTTCTTGCCTTGCTCTTGCTGATTTGATGCACAAACCCCGTCAAGGTAGACGGCTTGACAAAGTAGGGATAAAGGAGAGCTGCACTTCTTTCTGGGGCTGCCGCAAACGGTAGGCAATTTTGTGTCGTCAATTGGCTTTTGGCGGACCCAGTCCCAGTTCAGTTTCGTCCTTCGTTTGTTAGATGGTTTCACCTGGCCGCCTTTAACGAGGATCGGGAAAGGTAAGGACCGTCACTCGGTCGCCGCGGGCGGCCACAGGGCGACGAAAGTCTCCCGACTAGGCAAGCCCCGCCGGCCTTCATGCCGGTTCCCGCACTTTCCGCGCACTCCCCGGGTCCCGCCCGCCTGGCCGCGGGGGCGGGGCTGGCCCGGAGCTGCCCTCTTCCAACATGGCGCCGCGGGAGGCGGGTCCCTCTCGCCGGCTCCCGGGGTTCCGGTGCCGTGCGTTTTGGTTCCGGAGTAACAGTGCCCTCGCCGCGCCTTCCTCCTCCTCCTGCCGCCGCCGCTGCCGCCGCCGCCGCCGCAGCCGGAACGTTCGGCCTGGGGCGGCCGGGGTTGAGCCCGTGCGCGCCGCGCCCTCTCAGTCGGAGTGGGGAACAGGACGCGCTCCCCGACCCTCCCGCGGAAGGCCCTCCTCAGCTTTCGCGTGGTCTGGGGGCCCCGGGGCTCCTTCCAAACAGCTCCCGACTGAGTCCCGTCCAGTCGGGGACCCTCCACTCTCCACTAAGGAGGAGTGGACACCTGCCGCTCTGCCTCCCTAAAACGGGGTCGTCTCCTCACACCCACACAGACGGCAGAGAGCTTCACGATCCCGTTTCGCCCAGTTTTCCAACTCCAGAACCTTCTGACCTCCGCTAGTTCCTACCGGCCCCTTCCTCCTGCTCCGTCCACGCTCACAGGGAGGCAGCTCCGACCCCATACAGCCTGGGTCTGGCTCGGTGCCTGCGGGCGCCTTCCAGACCACTGCTCCTCTCCTTACTGCCCCCCGCCCCGTCCTCCTCCCCTCGGTCCCCTTGTCACCTCTTGGAGCACTCGCTTAACCAGGATCCAGTGGGTACTTCCTACCCCAGGATGTGAGTCCCTGGAACGTGTAATGCTGTGGCTGGCCCTTGGCCCCTTCCATGCCATGGAGAACCAGGTGCTGGTGATTCGTATCAAGATTCCAAATAGTGGCGCGGTGGACTGGACAGTGCACTCCGGGCCGCAGTTACTCTTCAGGGATGTGCTGGTGAGTGGTAATCTCAGTCTTCAAATCCCACTGAGGAGGGCGCAGGGATTTGTGGGGTAGTCAGCACCTTATCCACTGAATCTGAGCCTGGTGGCCCGAGCTAGTGGCGGTGGCCATTGCTGGCCTCCTGTGAGGGCAGTTTTATTGCTTCAACGACGGCATTGATTAATTGCATGTACTGAAATCTGGCAATTGTGCAGGGCCTTGGGGAAATAGAGATGAATCAGATTGAACCCCTGCCCTCAAGGAGCTCACAGCCTGGACTGGGACGTACACACAGAAGCAACCAACTGGATGCAAAAAGCTGAGTCTAGAAGTTTTTTCCCCAAGTGTTTCTCACAATGTCCCTGGCTAGATTCCAGCCATGCCTTTCTACCGAGTTCCCTGAACTTCTTGACTCCTGGAGAAAGGGAAACTAGACAGCTTGAATTTGCCATGTTTCAGCAAACCTAAGGTGTCATTTTTTTAAGATACTATTTTATGTACCACTCAGAAAAAATACTGCCCGTTTAACTGTGACCTGCTGCACATTATACAAAAGTAGCCCAATTTCAGAGATGCTAGCGTTGAGGGAAAGGGTACATCTTGGAATCAATGCTGTGTCATTACTCTCAGGATACTCGGAACATATTTCAAATAAAGTCATGGGATGTGAGAGCAGAGTGTAATCTTGGCGGTGGCCTGTTGAGACCTCTTACCTTTTTTGAGATAGTTACTGAGGAGCAGTGAGGCGGAATGGCTTTTCCAGAACTGTGTTGCTCCTGAGTGGGAGAGTCAGTACCAGAACTCAGATTTCCTTACTTAGTAATTTTTTCCCACATGCTGCGCTGCCACTTCTCATCTTTTAGCACACATTTGAGATAGCCAGAGTGCATTGTGCCCATTTTATATATTGAATGATTGAGGTATGAAAAGCAGAACTGACATACCCAGAAGCATGTTGCAGGTACCAAATCTATGGTGTATCTTACCTGCAAGATAAGATGGGGTGGAGCAGAGGTTCTTGGGAGGAGGGAGATCTCTGATGTGATTTTTTTTTGGTAGTCGTAGGTGACTCAATCAAAATTTGATTCCTGTACCTACATTTTGAATTCTAGATTTTACTGACCACGCAGAACATAACAGATTTTCAGGTGTCTGGGCCAGGAGTCCCGAAGCTGGAGTGAGCCAGCAGCTTCCAATCTTGTACACCAGATGTTGCCCTTCCCTTTGAGTTCACACACTCACATACATATAGATTTCTTCCCTCATGACAAGGCCCAAACTTTTTAGCACGGTCCTCTAGGCCCACGTGGATTGGCTTGTGCCTACCTGGCACCAGCTCCATCTCTCACCACACCCCTGGGAGCATCATGTGCTCCAGGTACATAGAACTAACCTTGAGTTCTTCCAGGCTGTCTCCACTCAGCCCCTTTCTTCAGCTGGCCAACTCCTACCTGCCATTCAGAGCCCAGCTTCACTTTTCCTCTACCTTAATCTTGGTTATGTGCCCATCCTCTGTGTTCCCACAGCTTTGCTCCAGCAAAGGTCACAGGTTTTGTCACAGTTTTGTCTATCTCTTCCACTGAAATGGTAAACTTTTGGAGGAGATGGACTTTTCTGTCTCCCCTCTGTCTCTGGAGCTCCATAGCATCCTGAAATTTTTTTTTTTTTTAAGATTTTATTTATTTATTTGACAGAGAGAGACACAACAAGAGAGGGAACAGAATCAGGGGGAGTGGGAGAGGGAGAAGCAGGCCTCCCTGCCAAGCAGAGAGCCCGATGTGGGGCTCGATCCCAGGACCCTGGGACCATGACCCGAGCCGAAGGCAGAAGCCTAACAACTGAGCCACCCAGGTGCCCCCCGAAATATTTGTTCAAATATTTCAAAGGGAGCTTCAAAGAAGATGCATGCAATTATGGTTTTGTGGACCAGGCTCCTGGGTTTTGAATCTAGAAACATGGGTTTAATTGCAAGCAGTCCCACTAACTAGGCAAGTCACTCTGCCTCTTTTAGCCTTAGTTTCCTTACTTGTAAAATAGGGACTATACCTGTTTTCAAGACTTGCAAAGATTAAGTGGGATCATGCCTGTGATGAGAAAGATGTGAGCTTTCTTTCACTTTGCTCATTTGAAATAACAGAAGGTATTATTTAAAATAGAATGGTGCAGGGGCACCTGGGTGGCTCAGTCAGTTAAGCGTTTGTCTTCGGCTCAGGTCATGATCCCAGGGTCCTGGGATCGAGCCCCACATCAGGCTCCCTGCTCAGTGGGGAGCCTGCTTTTCCCTCTCCCCTCCCCCTGCTTGTGTTCCCTCTCTCGCTGTCTCTCTCTCAAATAAATAAATAAACTCTTTAAAAAAAAAAAAAATAGAATGGTGCGATGTTTAAAAACACAAACTCTGGGCCAGACTCCCTGGGTTTAAATTGCAAGCCTTACCAGACTCACTTTGGGCAAGTGTCTTCTGTGTCTCAGTTCTTCATCTATAAAAAAAAAAAAAAAGTGGAGAGTTGGAGATGAAAATAGTGCCCACCTGATAGAGTATGAGGACTACTAGAGTTGATATACATAAAGCACTTAGAACAATCTGGAATGTAGTAAGTGCTTTATAAGTATTGTTGTTATAACATAAGGGACAGGGCCTGGGTCTTCTGCTTCTCAAGCATCTCTCAATGGTTCCTTGGCTCCAGGCTGACTGGCCTTAAAGCAAACTTTGCACAAATGGTCCCACCATCTAGAGCTCAGAGTGCCATGTGTCTTCTCACGTGCACATGCACAGGTAAGCCCAGGTGGAGCATGCTTTGCAGGAAGGCCTGATGAAGGTCTCTTAGCAATGGGTGCTGTGCTATCTCTTATGCTCCTAATAGCAGGCTCTATGAACTGCACGCCCAGATCCTGGTGGACACCTGTGATCTCTTCTCTAGGGTCACCTCATCTTTTCATCAAGAAATTGGCAAAAACCACAGATACATCAGCATCTTTGGCTTAGAGCCTTAAAATTTAAAGCCCAGTGAAATCTGGAAGCATCCCCTTCATCTAATACAACTTCACCCCAGTTTTCAAATGAGGGAGCATGAACCCCAGAGGGGGAAAATGCTAAAGCCACACAGCTCATTTTGGGCCACACCAGAAACAGAAGCCAGAAGCAGTTTGTGGTCACTGAGTCATCTGTACCTGAGCATGTTTTGGATGTGGGGTTGCAGTTGAGGGCTCTTGTCACAGCTCCATCAAATGGCTGGGAGACCCTTGAGAAGTCACTCGGCCTCTCTGGGTCTTTGTCCTGCATCTGAATAATTAGAGACTGGCTGGTCTCCAAGGGCAGAGACATTTGGTGATCTGTTTTTCAGCTTTCTGTTCTGTGTTCTGTTCCTTGTAGATATAGCCCCCAGTTTTGGGAAGATTGTGCAGGAAATCTCAACTACTCAGTGGGAGGAGAGAATGTTCCTCTTATTCTTCTTGCTATTTCAGTCCTGTCTCCCAAGTCCCAGCTCAGATTTCCTCTCGTGTGTGAAATTTTTGTCTAAACTGAGTCTTTGATTTTTTCCTGCCTCCTGAGTTAGGAAATACTTATTTGCTATTTATGTCTTTTGTTTGCTCTTATCATACTATAAGTGCTCTATTTTGTTACTCTTTTAGGTTTGTCTTTATCTCTGACCAGACTAGCATCTTTCTAAATCTTATTCTTCTATAGCCTACCGCTTTGTGATCTTTATGCTCCTGGCCTGTTGTAGATGCTTAGTTATACTTTTGGCCCATCATATAGTTGATGGATTTATTAAAAGCACAGAGAAGAAAAGGATCAAGAAATGATCACCATTAAGATATTTAAATTTAAGTTTTCTTTTGAAACCTTCTTTAGGTAAATGTTATGTTGAGAATAAGACAGGTGTTTTTTTGGGGGGGGGAATAAGTCACTTAAAATATAACTGGAAAATTTATGTAAAATTATTAAATGTGCCCTGCTTAGAAATAACCAGTAGGTATTAACTAATTTTGAAGCTTTTTAGCCCTTTGGCATTATGATAAGCCCCACTTTATTTGCTTTAACAAAATAAGATGGTTGGTTGTGTTCACATGGTTCTCATGATTCTCTCAAGCAAGTTTGCTTTTTCTTTCTCCTTTTCCCCACATTAGGTGTAAAACCTATGTGGCTCCTTGATTATGTTGATACGCAAAGGATGCCATTGCTGCCAAGCAAGGTTTTCACCTAGTCATTAGAAATTTGCTGCTTGATGGGTTCTGCTATTCATAAGTCGGAAGGATCCTAAATCAGGTTGCGATTACTATAGAGTTCACATCTCAAGATTGAGGTGGTCAGAGTTCCCTTGAAGTAACCAGAGGTAACCTCAACTTGGAGGGTTGAGGGTGGAGTCCCCCAGCTTGTTTTTAACTACACACCCAGCTAGAAAAGGTCCTCAGTAAATGCTATGGAAGGATGATGTAGGTGAATGAATGACCATCCACCCATCCTTGGGTGCTGAAATTTAGGGTTTCGTTGTGAGGTAAGCTTTGTGACGTTCCAGTCATCAGTGACTTGTTTTATTTAATAGACACTCACGTGGCACTTACCACGTGCTAGACACTCTTCTACGCACTTTACAAATATGAACTCATTTAGTCCTATGAGGTAGGTACAGTTACGATCTCATTTTACACAGAAGGAAACTGAGGCGCAGAGAGACTCAGTCACTCAGCTACTGAATGGCAGAGCCAAGGTCCAGCCTTAGCAGTTCGGCTCTAGTCCACATAGTCAGGCTTTACGCTAGCTGCCTGTATAGTATATTCCGTACTCGCTCTACAGTTTCCATTTACCTGGCAATAAATACTTTCTGCCTATAAGTGTGTAGAATTTCTTTAACACTAAAATTTTTTAGAACTACTTCCTCAGAGTTGATGTTTCATTTGCTAAGACTAGAATCAGAAGGAAAAAAATCACCTCCTTTGGCTCTAATGAGCGAGGGCTGCCTCAGATAGCTCTCTTTGATCAATTTTATATGCACAGATTTATTTTTCAGGAAAAAAAAAGGCACTGTAGAGGCAAGGCTATTATGCAAATTTCCACTGCAGCAAAAGCTTCTAAAGAACTGCCTGTGGAAGGAAGTTGCAGCCGCCACTCTGCTAAGTGCCCCGCTTGGAAGGGCTGTGGGCTCCCTGCTGAGAACTACTGCAAGCCGCTTTGTCAGCCGGCTGCCTGGTGCCAGTTCCTGGCAGAGTCCAGGAGGGACGCTGTGGCAGAGCTCCCCGAGAGCAGTGAGGTTTGCAGACCATTTGGGTTAAGCTGGACGTAGTGGAGGGTCACTTTTCCCAGAACTGGCTATTTCTTGAAGATGTTCCATGCCTCTCTAACTAAGCTGTCTCTGTAGACTGATTTTCAAGATTGCAACTTTATGGGTTCATTTAAACATGGATATCAGATTATATACCTTAAACAAAATTTTTTTGTAGGCTAGATTAACTCTGTTCTGGTGTCATTAAATGTATGTTTTCCAGTTGCTTAAGAGTAAAGGTTGATAGGGGCGCCTGGGTGGCTCAGTCGTTAAGCGTCTGCCTTCGGCTCAGGTCATGATCCCAGTGTCCTGGGATCGAGCCCCGCATCGGGCTCCCTGCTCCGCAGGAAGCCTGCTTCTCCCTCTCCCACTCCCCCTGCTTGTGTTCCCTCTCTCGCTGTGTCTCTCTCTGTCAAATAAAAGGTTGATAAAAATTGTATCAAATGTAGTGCTATAGGTTAATATCATCATTGGAATAATATATCATGGAAACTTGTTTTTTTTAACTCTCTGCACTATGAATACAAGGCGAGATGTTGCTAGTTACTATCAGAAACTACATTTGTTGTCTACAATGTGCTAGGCTAACTTCTGTTTATTATTTAATTGCATTACCTCTGTGAGTATTACTAGACCCATATTGGAGGATAATCAAATAGAGGCTCAGAGAGGTTAAGTAATTTGTTTGCAGTCACACAGCTAGTAAGTAGAGAGCTGAGATTCAAACCCAGCCTAGTCTGACTCCTAAACACCTTTCTATTGTTAGTATATTCCACAGCCTTCCATAGAACAAACTGTGTGTTTTTTAAATACACAGTGTGTATACGCTGTTGAATCAAGAGTGAAAGATTATGATATTAATACAGACTAGAGGGGCACCTGGGTGGCTCAGTCGTTAAGCGTCTGCCTTCGGCTCAGGTCATGATCCCAGGGTCCTGGGATCGAGCCCCGCGTCGGGCTCCCCGCTCAGCGGAAAGCCTGCTTCTCCCTCTCCCACTCCCCCTGCTTGTGTTCCCTCTCTCGCTGTGTCTCTGTCTGTCAAAAAATAAATAAAATCTTAAAAAAAAAAAAAATACAGACTAGATTTGGTAAAGAACCACCCCCCCGCCCCAGTCCCCAAATAGAGATTTAAACTCTGGGCTTACATTGCTGGGCTAAGTGTGATTATGAGCTAATGTTTTTATAGTTTATGCCAACATTTCAAAAATCTTTTTCAGGTTCTCATATTTCCTCTAGGATTTGCCACATGTTAGCAATAAAGAAGATGGCTAATTGTGTTTCTTTATTCTTTCTTTGTTTAGGATGTGATAGGCCAGGTTCTGCCTGAAGCAACAACCACAGCATTTGAATGTAAGTCTGGCTTGTAGACTTTCTTGACTATTCCTTTCTGCAGTAATTTTTCAAGGGGTTTATGGGTTGCATTACTTTAGAAACTGACAAAAACAGATTATTTATGATCATCATATGGTACATTTAAATATTTATAAATTAATGCAAGTTTAATGATGATACTGAACTGAGTAATATTTTCTTATTTAATCATATCTTGGGTGTGCATATTTCTATAATATAGCTTTAATTACCAACATGACCTTTATCTGCTCTTGCTCCTCAGTGTAATAATATTGTGGGACAAAATGAAACGTGTAAACTACCTGTAGGCCAGTGATTATTGATTAAGAAATTGTAATCCATTGCTGCTTTAAAACAGCAACAGACTAGAACTTTAAGTGAGCATTGCATGGAATAATTCTGTTTTAGTGGGGCTTGGTGTGGCTGGTACATGATGACAGTAGCCCTTCAGGTCTTGAGTCCTTCCTCCTTATCCCCCCTCCCCCCCCCCGCAGTTGGCTTGGGGATTGGGAGGGGCAGGATGGACTAGAAAACTAGTTTTGACATGAGCCAGGTCATTGCAGGGGATGTTAGGGTTTGGGAATGTTAAGATGAGGGTTTAGTTCATAGAAAGGGGCTCTGGTGTTGAGAAGGATAGAGTAGGAGTTTTAGTTGTGGTTCCTGTCTTTTCTTTTGAAGGTGAGGGCCATTTTTCCCTGAGAAAATGTACGGTTTCTCCACATTATAGTTTATTTGTTGTTCTTGGTTTTTAAGCAGATGGTTAATGACAGTGAGTACAGTGTCCTCTCTTTTATTTATGTTCTCTTTGGAGGACAATTTGACAATATATTATCAATATTATTGCCAAAATATAAAATGTGCAAAACCTTTGATTCAGCAGCTTCACATTTAGGAAGCTGTTCAACAGAGATACCTGCCCATGTGTTGAATGCCCTTCAAACAAAATATTCATTGTGGAATTATTTTTAATCGGAGAAAATTAGAGGAAAGCTAAATGCCTAGAATAGTGGATTCATAAGTTATCCATTATCTGAAGCAGCAACCAATTGAACAGCAGCTAAAAAGAATGAGTTAGGATTTTATGCATTGGCATGGGAAGATTTCCATGATACATTGTTGAATAAACAAATAGTATGTATGGTATGACCCCATTTTGTAACATAGCTAATCCCTGTGCCTCCCTGCTTCGTGTCTATATTGAGAGACAAGGATCTGAAGAGTGCCCACCACAGTGCCTTGCAGTGGTTCCCCCTGGAAAGTGGACTGCAGGGTTAGAATGGGGGATGGTTGGCTAAATGAGCACACTTTTTCCTTTCTCTCTTTCTCTATTATTTGAATATTTTCGACAATCATTCCATATATTTAAAAGTCACTTGCATAGAACTCTTAAAGTAATTAGTATTTTATTAACCACATTGGAGTCTATATACTGTTGAAAAATGGTACATGTATCTGAAGTACATATTAGTGTTGCAAGCTCTTCAGACCCTTTTTGGGAAGTCCCTGGTGGCGCCAAGGGTTTCATGGACAGGCCAATAGTAAACATCTGTCACTGTTGCCAGGTGCTGTGCTAAGAACATTCCATGGTTATCTCATTTAATTTAACCTTCGCAAGATCTCCTTGAAGTACTTCAAAGGATTGTTTTGTTTTTGTTTTTATTTTTTTAAATTAAATTAAATTTTATTGAAATTCAATTAATTAACATATAGTGTCTTATTAGTTTCAGAGGTAGAGGTCAGTGATTCATCAGTTGTATATAACACCCAGTGCTCATTCTATCACATGCCCTCCTTAATGCCAATGACCCAGTTACCCCATCCCCTCACCCCCCTCCCCTCCAGCAACCCTCAGTCTGTTTCCTATGATTAAGTGTCTCTTACGGTTACTAGCTCCATTTTAGTTGAGGAAAGGACATCTCCTCTGAGCAGCTTGCTCAAAGTCTAGTCAGTGGTGAAGTGGACTTTCTCATGTAGACTCCAGAGCATGTATACATTCTCAGCCACTTTTGACACTTGTTCTGCAAGTTGTAATCATTCTTGAAGTCACTTATTCTGATTGTTCATAAATGTAGCAGAAAATAAGCTTACTTTATACGTCCTACTTCTTGCCCTCTGGGTCCCACAAAGTGGCTTGATGTACCTGTGCCCCACTGGCTTCCAGAGTTAGGATTCATAGTAATAATATCGATTATTCTAGCTGTCATTTATTGATGGCTTGCTCTTTGCCTGGCAGTGGACTCGATGATTTACCTAGATTGTTGCTGATCCTTACAAAAACTCTGTGAGGTAGGAAAATTATACCTTTGGGAAACTGAGGCTCAGAAACAGGAAATGATTACCAAAGTCATCAATGTGGTGGAACCAGATTTAAACATAGTTGTTTTTGACTGTGAAACATGCACTCTTTATAACCAAGTATGTTAAAAGCCTACGAAGTTTGTTAAGTATGGTTTTCATGGCTTATGGGTTTTCATGGCTTATGGAACAGCTCTTGAATAAATAACACTTTAATCAAAGAAATATTTATGGTAATATATTTAATACTGAAAAGTATATCTAACACTAAGAGAAAAAATGTTTAAATACCTTGGTTTAAGTTCTCAGAAATGTTGTTCCTTCTTTACCGAGAAGAGGGTAGCAGCTCTATACCCATCTGTGTCTTGACCAGTTCTAGGCAAAACCAAAACCAAAAATAAAACCCCAAAACATAGACAAAATAGTAATAGTCTTTGTTTCTTTAGCTTAGATTAAAATCCTAGCCTGGCTTTTTTCATGATTGTTCTAGGATGACTTTGTGTTCTGACCCAAAGATCTGAACTAATAAATGGAATCTATGTAGAGGAAATATTTGGAAAGGTGTAGTTTGTAAGCTAATTTGCTGACATTTTTGAGCTATTTCAGTAGTGTATAGCTATGATGGAACAACTCCCAGTTAAATAAAACTTTGAACAAAGATGTATTTATGGTAATATATTTAATATTGAAAAGTATACGTAACATGAGTTGATTTTTTTTGCAAAAGAGATGGTATTGTAGTGATATGAATTAAGCAACAAGAGAAAGGGTGTTGTCAAATTTATCAAGGAAATGAGTTGATAAGTGGAAAGGAGGGGAAAGGTAATGGTACAGATTCTGCAGTTCTGAGAAGTGCCGTCTATTGGCTGAGGCCTCTCACACCCCCCCTTCCCCCGCCCAGATGGGGTTAATCTCTCTCCACACCTTTGCTAGAGCGTTGGGCCTGCCTTCTGATGAGCTGTGTACATGTTTCCCTTCTTCACTAGATTTTGAATGACTTGATGACAGGTACCATGTTTTATTTCATTCTTGTTCTCTTCTTAGTACTTAGCTTAGTGCCTTGTGGGAACATCGTTGCTGAATAAAATGAAATGTTGTGTGTCCATATTCAGATGAGAATTTTAAAATTAATGTGACCTAAAGCCAAGTAAATCATTTGCTTTTTTGGATTATTTGTGCTGTTGTCCAGGCACGGGATATAAACTGGCTGGTGGTGGACCAGTCAGGCTCCAAATTCAAATTCCCACACTTGACTAAGCCCTCTGTCCTGAGAGGGCAGAGGGTCTACAGTGACTCTATTCTTTCCGGTTTCTGTTCCTGGGAATAATGTTTCCGAGGGGAGTTAGGCTGGGTGAGGGGAGGCAGGCGCATTTATGCTGAATTCACCTCTTGGACTGATGGCCCTAGACCTTTTTCATGTTACCCCTTTTTGGTCCTTTGCCCCTTATAATTTGAGTACAAATAACAATACTTTCCAATATCTAGTGTTTGATATCTTTTTTAATTAAGAAGGTATAGATGATTTTAAAAAAGAATTTAAGCAGCATAAAATTGAAAGGAAAACTAAAAGTCCCCATTTCTCCAGTTCACCATTTAACAGTTTCTTCTGTATCCTTATGGAAGTTTTCTCTGTATATAATATACTGTACTGCAACTAATTTCCCTTGCCTCCATTTATAGTATACATTGGACCTCTTTCCAACATCAGCATGCACAAATCAACTTCAGTCCTTCGGATGACTACATTATACCTCATTTTATGGCCATGGCTTAATATATTTAACCTATTGATAGACCAATCTTAAGTTGTTAGCAGTTTTTTAGTATTAGAAAAAATGCTGCAGTCAGTGGCATCGCCTTATATCTTTCCACATTGTGGAAATATATTTGTAGGATAAATTCCCAGGAGTTGGAACTACTGAGACAAAGAGTACCCCTATTTTACATTTTAATAGCTATTACCATGTTGCTCTCTAAAGGGTAGAACCAATTTACACTCCCACCAACAATGTTTGAGAATGCCCATTTCTCTCTACCCTCACCAACTCTGGGCATTTTTTTTATTAGCAAACTTCCTAGTCAATGTCAGTTTGAAAGGTGGAAGAGATTACTATGTTATTGTTTTATTTTGTATCAATTATAAATGAGCTTGAGTATCTTTTTATGTATATTTTGGTTATTTGTATTTAATTTCTGTGAACCATTTTGTCACCTTTGCCCATTTTCCTTTTAGGTTGTAGGTTTCAAATTGATTTAAGGGCTTTCCAATATTAAGAAAACTGGGGCTTTGTCTTACATGTTAGAGCTATTTTTGTCTAGTTTACTGCTTTCCTTTCAGCTTGCTTTGGTCTTTTTCCCTCTTCCTTTTTTTTCCATGGAGAAGGTGAAGTTTTTACATGGTCAGATTTATCATATTGCCCTTGTGACCTCTGGATTTTTGTCATTCTTAGGAAGGTCTTCCACATTCCAGATATTGAAAAAGCATTCATCCATATTCTTTTTTGCTCTACTTTAATAGAGTTAAGCACACACACGTTAGGTATGTATATAAATATGTACGTTCATATGTGTATTAGTGTGGGGTTTTTTTTCTGAAAAGTGCCTGCATTTTTATTACAAATGTCGGAAGATTTTAAATATTTGTACCATCTCCAGTCTATTTTGGTGAAAGGAGGAGTCAGGTGGGGAATCCAAGTTTATTTTTCAAGCTCACAGACAGCTGACTCTGTACCAGTTACTGAATAATTTGTCTTTCCCCAGATGTGAGAACACTCCTGAGACGAAGCTAAATTCCATTACCATAAAAAGGCTTGAATGTTTGCATGCGTGGGCCCTACATGTGCTGTAGGAGCTTGACATTCACATAGGCCCAGAGACCCCTGCTGATTTCCACAGTTTCATTAACAGATTAATGAGTACACCAACACACGGGGCGACACAAATCAGCTGTGCCCACTAATGAGTTTCCTGTGCATATCTGTCACATGTACTCCTCTTCCTGGATTGTGTCTAGACAGGTGACTGCTGCAGAGTGACTATTGGGCTGGAGGCACTGGGTGGTAAGTTCTTACTGGCAACTTGAAAGATGCACTGTAAGTCTATGTAGACAAGTGCTGACTTATACCTGTAAATACCACGTAGTCCCACTTTCCCATGGCACTCTGACTTCCCATATTTTGGTCTGTAGCCTTCATAAGTATCTTCACACTTGTCAAGTTGTGCCTCTGAGTTTTGGTTCATAAGATAGGGTTGTAGGATAAATCTTTATTTTACTTATGTTTTTCTTCAACCATGATCATTTTACGCTTCTCATTTCAGTTGTTTTATGAACTTCTGGAAGATTATTTTGGGTGGAAATTTTAAAACCAGCTCATCATTTTTTTTAAAGATTTTATTTTTAAGTAATCTTTACACCCAACATGGGGCTCGAATTCATAACCCCAAGATCAAGAGTCACACATTCTACCAATTGAGCCAGCCAGGTGCCCCCAGTTCATCATTTTAAATTTGGCATAGTATGACCATTTAAAGCAAAATTACAAATTATATAAGTTGTAAATTCTTTCTTTTTTTTTAAAGATTTTATTTATTAGAGAGAGAGAGGGCACTAGCAGGGGGAGTGGCAGGCAGAGGGAGAGGGAGAGGCAGGCTCCCCGCTGAGCAAAGAGCCCGATGTGGGGCTCAATCCCAGGACCCTGGGATCATGACCTGAGCTGAAGGCAGACACTTAACCGACTGAGCCACCCAGGCACCCATAAGTCATAAATTCTTACAGTATAGAAAATCAGTATAGCTGATTACTGGAGAAATACCTGTAGAAGACACCCTTCATGTCCAAACAGCAAAGACAGTGTCCTTAAGAATAGTTGGGTGAGAACCCCTTTTTGCTTTGGAGAAAAGTCTAAATTATAAAATATTTGGAAATCATAAATTATTTGGAAAAAATGAAATTTCATTTTCTTAAACTGTAGTGTGTGTAAAAGATAAGTGGTTGCTTATAAGTAAAACTAGGTGGGTTAATGAAAAATTGTATCTCACAATAGTATACAGTCTAAAAGTTATTTAACAGGTAAGAGTTAATTATGCATCCTAGAATTTGAGACTATTTGAAGAGAGTTTTAATTTATTAAAATTTTGGTTTGCAGTATCATCCATGCACAAAGTCCAGATCCTTTTTAGTCTTATGAGAACAGTTGCTTATTAGTAGTCTTGTTATTTTGCATGCGAATTAAGAAGTTCAAGTCCTTTATTCAAGAACCAGACTAGTTGTTCCTTGAGGGCACTAGACAATACTGCTCATTCTTGAGTCTCTAGAAACCCTATCATAGTACCTGGCACATAGTAGACACTCAGTATGTTTCTGGAACGCATGGATAGTTGAAGGAATGAAGGACAAGCCTTCTCTATCTCATCCATCAGAAAATCCCATTAGCTCTGGCATTAAAATATATCCAGCATATGATGACTGCTCAGAATCTCAGCTTGGTTTAGGCCACCATCACCTCTCACCTGGTCTATGATGGTGGTCTCCTAACTGGTCTCCCTGTTTCTGCTTTCGCCTCCACACAGCCTGTTCTGCACATAGCAGCCAAAGTGATCCTTTAGAAGTGAGATCACAACACTCAGCACCCTCCAGTGGTTTCCATCTTACTCAGGAGTAAGAGCCAAGTCCTTAAAATGTCCTACAAGGTCCTGCATTTTTCTCATCTGCCCCCAACTCTGCAACAGAGCTGCTTCTCTGAACTCTTCTCTTTCTCTCCCACCGCTCATGCTGTGGTAGCTACTCTGCCTTTCTTTCAGTGTCTTGAACATGCCAGGTATTCTACTTCAAGGACTTTGTATTAGCTGTTCCTTCTGCCTGGAACACCTTTCCCCAGATACCTGTGCAGCCCACCACCTCATCCCTTCAGTCTAGAGTGTAAGCTCCAAGGGGGCAATGCTTTTATAGTGGGCATTTTCATATTTGTTCGAGAGAGGAAGGGAGCAAAGAAGTGAAGAAGGAATCAGGAGGCAGGGGCATGGAGCACAATTAAAATTCATGGCCGAGAAGATTTGGCCATAGAAACTGGGACTGCTAGTCCTTTCCAGATCTTAGCTGTCATACCTAAGAAGGGCTCTATAAACTTGACAGCCTTTCTGGATAATTTCTTGTTGAATGTCTTTCTAACCTCTACAGTTGTGTTTGCATTTCTTTCCTCTTGTCTTGGGAAAAAGCCTTTGCTGTAGTCCTAATTGACTCACCTGGCACTGAAGGAACGTGACAAATGACATATAATACATTGCCTTAACTTTCTGTTGCTCTTTGTAGAAGCTAGATTGTTTCTCTCGAAAGCCCACTTGAGCCCTGTCGCTGCAGCGGGTGCTGTTTGGCTGAGAGCTCCCTGGCGTCTGCTGGTTGACTACTGTTTACCCTGATAGGTACTGTGCTTGCCATTCTGACCGCCCCTTACCTGAGGCTGCCTCTCCTCTATTGGGCCTTTATGTTCCTCCTCTTGGTTTCTCTTTCGGATTGCATGTTGCTTCAAATAAAATTGCTAACAACATATGGCCTGTTATGATTCTCTTTTCCCAAACTCTGCCATTTTGTATATTTGTGACACACTGCAGATTTTGTGAAGATTGCTTCATAATATTTGTTTACCATCTGCTGCACTCTATTTGGTATCTTGCTAGGATTTTTTCCTCCATTTTAAGTGACATTAACAAAATCCAGCCAGTACATAGACTTTCTGGTTCTACTTTTGCTTCCCTAATGTGCTGGAAAATCATATTACTATGCTCCAGGCAACTAGAGAAGTCTGGAATTCTCATTGTGAACCAGTGTATCAGATCTATCGCATGCACCGCCCCCCCCCCGCCTTTGGTCATATCTAGTAATGCTTTTTTGGTCAGATGGTAAAGAACCTCTATGTATAAGACAAAAGTTCAAATTATTTTTTCTACTTCTCTTTACTTAGTACCACTATTTTCTGGTGTTCTTCAACAACATATTTATAACCTTGAAACTCTTTGTGCCACTTTAGTAAGTTTTTATGATTTACAGTTCCATTTAGTGTTCATTTTATAGCTAATCCAGTTTGATAGGCAAATAGCCAGAATCAGCCAGACTGGCTCTGTGTATCCAACTTTTAACAGAGAAGTATTTTAAATTACTGTTACACTAAATTGCTTGGTATGTCTTTCTACTTTATCCTTCAATACTTCTAATACCTGTCAATTCATTGTCTTTATTTTAAAGATTATTTATCAATTTATTTATTGGAGAGAGAGGGAGGGAAAGCACCTATGAGTAGGGGGAGGGGCAGAGGGGGAGGGAGAGAATCTCAAGCAGACTATCCACTGAGCATGGAACCTGACTTGGGGCTTGATCCCACGACCCTGAGATCATGACCTGAGCTGAAACCAAGCGCTGGATGCTCAGCCGACTGAGCCACCCAGATGCCCCTCATTGTTTTTATTTTAAGACGTTTTTTACAGCTTTCTTGGTATATAATTGACACATAACATTGTGTAAATTTAAGGTGTACAATCTGCTGATTTTATACAATTGTATATTCCAAACTGATTTCCACCTAGTATTAGCTAACACCTCTATCCTGTTATATAATTACCATTTCTTTTTTTGTGGTCAAAACATTTAAGATTTACTTTCAGCAATATTCAAATATATGTTACAGTGTTGGGGCTCCTGGGTGGCACAGTCCTTTAAATGTCATATCTTTGTTTCAGCTCAGGTCGTCCTTTAAATGTCAGATCTTGGTTTCAGCTCAGGTCTTGATCTCGGGGTCGTGGGATTGAGCCCTGCATCGAGCTCCGTGTTCAGCACGGAGTCGGCTTTAAGACTCTCTCCCCCTCTCTCTGCCCTCCTGTGAATGCGTGCATGTGTGCGCACACTCTCTCTCTCTCTAAGACAGATAAATAAATCTTTAAAAAAGTATGTTACAGTGTTATTAGTTATAATCACCATGCTCTACATTAGATCCCCAGACCTTGGAACTAGAAATTTATACCCTTCGGCAAAAGCTCCCCATTTTCCCCCACCCCAGCCCCTGATAGTCAAACTCTGTTTCTCTAAGTTTAGCCTTTTTTTTTTTTTTTTTTAAGATTTATTTATTTATTTTGGGGGGTGGGAGGGACAGATGGAGAGGGAGAGAGTCCTGAGCAGATTCTGCACGTTGAGCACAGAGCCTGATGCAGGGCCTGATCTCACGACCCTGAAATCACAACCTTAGCCAAAACCAAGAGTCAGATGCTTAACCAACTGCATCACCCAGGTGCCCCTAAGTTTGGCCTTTTTAAATTTCCCATATAAGTGGTATCATACAGTATTTGTCTTTTTCTAACTTACTTTACTTAGTATAATGCCCTCCTCAGGGTTCATCCAAGTTGTTGCAAATAGCAGATGTCTTTCTTTTTCTTGGCTGAGTAATATTCTACTGTATGTGTGTGTATACCACATCTTTAGCCATTCATCTGTTGGTAGACACGTAAGTGGTATCTTGGCTATTGTGAATAATGCTGCAGTGAACATGGAGGTTCACATATCTCCTTGAGAGAGTGATTTGGTTTCCTTTGGATAGATGCCCAGAAATAGAATTGCTAGATCACATGATAGTTCTGTTTTTAATTTTTTGAGGAACCTCCATACTATTTTCCACAGTGGCTGCGCCAGTTTACATTCCCACTAACAGTGCACAAGGTTTCCCTTTTCTCCACATCCTCGCCAACACTTGTTATCTCTTCTCTTTTTGATGATAGCCATTCTGACAGGCGTGAGGTGATGGCAGATCATGGTTTTGATTTGCATTTCCCTGATGATGAGTGATGGTGAGCATCTTTTCATGTGTCTCTTGGCCATCTGGATGTCTTTGGAATTTATTGTCTTTACAGAGAAGTGTATTCTCACTTAAGTGTCAAGGCAAATGGTTTGACTGCCATCACAGGGATAGAGAGCTTGGGTTTTGTGTTTTGGCCAGAATCATCAGTCTTCTCATAGGTGTGATTACTTTTCCAACTCAGTCTCCTCTTTGACAAGAACAGGAGTCTTCATTAAAACTACTGATCACAAATAGCAAAGAGTCTGTCAGTCCCCCAAAGAGCAATTTGTAAAGAAAACCAATACCTACATAAAATGGAGTCTCTTAATAATCCATAAGAACATTAATCACTGTGTCGTGTAAGTGTGATTTTATCCCCAGGCTTTATTACAATGCCTCCTTCAACTTAACCAAAATCTTTCTTTTGGAGTCAGACCCCTTATGGAACAGCATCAAGACTTTACCACTAGGTTGGCTATTCGGGCCTTTTGACCTCAGTTTTCTGTCCACTTAAAGCCAAGTGTCCTTATAGTGTTTCATAGCTGCTTTTCATGGAACTGTTAGACAAGAAATTATTCTGGTAGCTGACTTCTATCACAGGTGTTTTATTTTGTTTTTGTTTTTTTTCCTGAAATAATCCCTCAGAGATTTCATGGAATTCCAAATCTTCTGTTTTAAGAAACCTTAAAGGTTCAAGCTCTGGCTTTGAGAGCTTAGAGAACTCTTACTGTTGTGTTGTTCCTGATTGAGAGAGACGGCGATTTAAATGATTTTTTTTGGAATCTGTGCCTTCTCTTCACAAATTCTAAGAAGGGTTTTCACCTGTTTTATTAAACTCCAAACACTTCCTCATCCCATGTGAATGATACCTTATTGGGGTCTTATGTATTTTGAAATTTGAACATAAACAATTCCTTTGTAGCCACTGTCTCTGTAGCTAGTTCTGGTGTAGAAGTGAGAGTTACAAAAAGCTACTTTATTCAGGCTGGAAATTTTACCAAGTTCATGACTTTATCAAGAACAAATCATTGTAGCCCACATCTAAACAGAGAATTTGACTTGCTTTTAAAATAAAAATGTAAAGTGTTTTCATGTGTGCTAGTATGTAACATTATATCTCTTTATACTGTATCTGTTTTTTCCCTTTGTTTCCTGCATTTGTAAGAAAAATTTTTTACTTACCCTTGAAAATACTGGTTTCCAGAACTTACGTAGACACTCCCTTTTGTTTCCAAAACTAGAATGGCATTTCTTTTTCTTCTCCAATTTGACTTTATAGTGTCTACACCTAGAAAGAAAGAAAGAGCTAGATTCCTATATAGTCCCTTATATATGTAATATTCTTAGGCCTCTGCTGTCTTCGTGTTACTGAAAGTGACTACTATGTGCCTTTTATACTGAGAACAGGCAGCTCTTAGTAGAATGGTACAGTAGTGACTCTGGACAGCTCTTATTTATATAGATATTTAAATAGTGTGACTTGATGATACTGATTTGCATTGAGTTCGGGAACTCTTTGGGAGTGAACCACGATCCAGGACCCAGGAACAAATGCTTTGGAGAGAAACCCCAGTGAGAGCAGTTGGCTTGGTCACTGAGCAGGGCTGGCTCAACTGCTGGTTTCTATCATGCTGTCAGATAGATTGCTATTGGCTGCTGGGAGAGAAAGTAGCATTTTGCTCTGAAATGGGCTAATTAGGAGAGAATACAAGCTCCCTCCTAGGGTTTCCATGGCCTGGCCACTGAGCAGGGGGACATCTTCAGAACTGCAGCTGGATGGGAGGGAGGGCCGCTGGGGTGTGGTGGGCGAAGATCCATGAGCAGAACTCCCCCTGTATTTTCAGTAAGAGTCCCCAGAGCATGTCGTGTAAGCTTATTCTCTTCATGACCTGAGATTTGTCTGTTTCTCCAGGCCTGGAATCAGGTTCTCTGCATCTGATCAAATGAGCAAGAGTGACCCCCTCAAAAAAATAAATAAATAAATAACAACACTGATTGTTTAACAAGTGCATCAGAGCTGAGGCATCCAAATTGAGAGAGAGCCTGCCCCTTCCAGGTTGTCCCCTGGGAGGCTGTGTACTTCTTCCAAAAACCCTATTATTGCTCAAAATGTTTTTGGCATTTTTCTTTCAGCCATATATTTAGAATCTATCACATAGGCTGTTTTGTTGACAGATCTTTATTTTTAGAGGGATGAAATAGCTAACTAAATATTTAGAAATAAACAAAAGTCATTCTGAGTCCTGCCTGCAGATAGCGTAGGTGAGTGACCAGGCAGGCAGTTCCATTTTGGGTTAAAAATGAGATCTGATAGGAGCGTCTGGCTGGCTCCATTGGTAAAACATGTGATTCTTGATCTCAGCATTGTGAGTTCGAGCCCCACTTTGGGTATAGAGTTTACTTCAAAAAAAAAAATCTTTCAAAAAAATGAGATCTGATATTTTCATGCTACCTTTGGGATCTTAAAAGCAGTTTTCAAAGAGGTATTTCAAAACTATTTTGAACAGGAGAAGCATCGTGGAAATAAGTTTCTGGATGTGGCCGCTTTGATGATACACTTATTCAAATGTATATATTCTGGTTGTGTATTTTGTAAAGTCTAATTATCCTCCAGTTTTAAGACTATCAGATTTTTTCCAAAATCACATGAATAGCCATATGAAGCGTATTATAGTCAGACTACCCAATAGAAATGAAACTGTTCAGAAAGAGCAAGCGAGCTACCAGATAGAATGGGTTATGGGGATAACTGTGTTAGAGTTGCTTTGTAAGTTAACCTTATATAGGCTCCCTGTTCTTCTTCAGTGAAAAGGGAATAGTAATAATCAAGTCACACTGTCCACATCATAGGATCGTTGCGCGGTTCTTAGGGAGGTATGGTATATGAAGCATGGAATCATGGTACTTTGTGTGTAGTCATGTTCAATACATGTGAGCCATTTTGATCATGCCACTGTGACATGATAGCTTGTCTGGGAGAGAGGAAGACTGGACAAATAAGGGATAGGGTGCTGCGTGGGAAAGAAGGAAAGTACTGATGGTAGAACAAGACTGGCCTCCTTCAGTGTTTAACATTCTTCACACCAAACCTGTTTCTTCACACTCCAGTGACACATTAACCTAGATACATGTCAGGCTCGACATAAGCAGTATTTTAATTTTCAGCTGTCCCTGAAATTTTTGGCTCTTTATCGGGACTGTTCATATTCTGAACAACAAAAACCCCAACAAAACAACAAACCAATAACCTCGACATCCTCAAAAATATGGTGTTGAAGATTTGGCTCTCAAGTTGTGAAAAGAAGTTGTGTTATGTTCCCAGCTGACATGATTTTTGTGCATTTAAAAACTGCAAATCTCACCACTCGCACTATGTTGCCTTTGAAACAGATGAAGATGAAGATGGTGACCGAATTACAGTGAGGAGCGATGAAGAAATGAAGGCCATGCTGTCCTATGTAAGTCTATCACAAATGAGGACTATTGTAATGTGTTAATGTAATCGTGGGCACTGTTTCTTGGCATACTGAAGATATAAAAATAAATCACAGCTACCATAACAGTCTTCTGTAGGATGCATAAGGGTTTCAAGGATTTCCTTACGTTAAAGTTAAGGGCGTTCTTTTCAAAAGACACTTACTGATCATATCATGAACATTAAGAATAATGCATCTTAATGACTTTTGCATTAGGTATGGTGCAGACTAAATGGACTATCAATTTCCTGTATTTTTTATGCAGTACTTAAAGTAACGGCTCATTAAAAATGAACCCCTGGGCTCTAAAAATTTTTCAAAATCTACTTTCAACTGGAGATCTCTTTCACCCTTCCAAACAGACTATAGTTATAATGTAGCTGCAGGCTTAGTATGGATACGCGATTTTAAAATGTACTCTCGGTTATTTTATGCACTAACCACCCCCTTTTTTTCCACCCTGAAATGAATACAGGGTTACTTACTGTTTCAGAGTGATTTGAATATATCCTGAAATGACTTTTCTTTTGTGTTTCAAATTTCAGTGGAAATTTGCCTTAGCCGTTTATCTGGGACTAAAGTAGATAAGCAAGATAAGACAAAAGGGTACATATCTAAAACTTTAATACTAAGCCTGACAAATCCAACTATGATGAAGAGGTGTAACTTCCCTGAGCCCTGATTTGTGCTATCCTCTCATTGAGTTTTATTTCCTCTTATTCATTTTATTTTCTTTTATCCGAGTTTGTAATCTGTTTACAAAACCTTTTCTAGGGGCTGGGTAGAGAGAGAGCCCTGGACTCAGGTCTCTGACTCAGCTCTCCTCTGGCTCGCTGGCCTTAGGCAGATCACTTAACCTTTCTGTGCTATGGCTGCCTCATCTGTCCATTGTGGATAATAATACTTGTCCTTTCTACTGCATAGGGTCATTGTAATGATCAAATGGGATAATAGATGTGAAAGCCCTTTGAGAAGTTAAAAGTTCTATACAAATGCAAAGTGGTATGATGGTGGAAATGATGGACTCAGAGCCCTTGCTGGTCCCTGTCGCCATTCGTAGCCAACACAACATCCGTAGGTTTCTGATGGACCTCAGCTTCAACCAGGATATTGTTTCATTGTAATGAAAACTGTGAAGTATCTGTAAGGGTTTCCGCCAATAGTTTTAATTTAGGGTAGGAGGAAAGAGAACAAGAAGGATGGCATGATTAACAGAGCGTTGCATTCAGACCAGCACAGAGTAGGAAAAGTCAATTTCCCATTGACTTCCCATTAACTTATTTGAGAGTCTTTGTGCACTGAGAATTTAGAGCAGGGCTCATCAGTACCTTGAAAGGCAGAGGAGGATTGTCTGCTGAAAGGTCTAGCACTAGTATTGATAGATTGCCTAACTCTCCTGGGAGTGTGAGATGCTTATTTTTAGGAAACACACACACACACACATACACACAGATGGATTCTAGTTTTTCAACATACATCCACTGCAGAGAGTACATTACTGACATCACTGTACTTTTATTATGTCTCTGACATAGCCACACACAAAGTTGTGCTTTCAAAAACGTGCTTTTGGGAAGTTCTGACAAATTACGCTTTTTGAGAAATGTTAATGCATGTCATCATAGTGATAATAATCATTCCCGTTTCTAAGTGCCTACTATATATATACTAGATGCAAAAGGTATTTAATTTTCTGTGGTTTTAATAATGACTCGGTGAGGTAGATTTTAATCATCCCGATGTTTTAGATGAGGAAGCCATGGCTAAGAGATATGCCCAAGGTCTTAGGGCTAGTGTGAATGTGAGCATGGAGTTAAGTTCAGCCACTCCTGGTGTGATAGCCGGTGCTATAAAAGGTGTTTTATGCTGTTTCTCTCCCGCCCACCTCCTTGCACATTAGTATGGGGAGTTGTCTATGTCATCACCATTAGTACATTCTGGATGATTTGTGTGTATGTAATACCTCAGTTGAGATATCTGTAGTATATATTCCCTATGATTTATGTTTATTTTCTCAAATGCAGTGTTTATTTTTGTGTTGTAGGAAAATATATTAAGAGTTATGTAATTGTCTTTAAACTTACAAGTTTCTGAGATTTCGATAGGACCACTTTTTAGTCTGAAAAGAAATCATCTAGCTCATTGATCCCCAAATATGTGGCTTTCATGCATTAATCAATTTTCACTTTTAGATTGGAGGACATAGGCATTGTAACGTTTTATTTTGCCAAATAAACATGTTAATAAAATAAATAAATAATAAAAATTACCTACTGTTAACTATTATTTTACTAACAAAGAAAAACAGTGAGAGTCATTTAAAGATTAAAAATGATGGGCAGTACATAATCTCAAAAGGAAAGGTGACCATTAGAGTGAGTAGATTTAGGAGTACCTAGCTGGCTCTCGGTCAGTGGAGTGTGTGACTCTTGATCTCAGGGTTGTGGGTTTGAGCCCCACGTTGGGGGTAGAAACTACTTAAAAATTAAAAAAAATAAAGTGAGTAAAGTTAGTTTTATGTAAAACTCACTACATTCTTTTCCTCCCTCATTTTAAAAAATTGAAGTACAGTCGACATATTATATTAGTTTCAGGTATACCACATAGTGAACTGATATTCTTTACTTTTATCAATTTGCAATGGATGGTGAAGCCTTTTTTATGAATTGGCAGTGGTCTATACATTGTGGTCTGATCGGGTCCAGGCTTTCTCATTAATTCACTTCAATATTTATAGATGGGAACCTGAAATCCCCAAGAATTTTAACTTAGTTCCACTCTTCTGATTCTGAATGTTTGAGTGAAATCTTTTTAAATGAAAATATCTCGGAGAGAGATAACAAGCTTTAAGTCATTTAAAGCCTAAATGGATTTCTTTTTCCTCTTATCTGTTGAGATAGCCCTACCATCATATACCCGTTGTTTATGTAGAGTCAGGCTCTGAATAAACATTTAAAAAGTAAAGAGTAGGGGAATCTCTTCCTCAAAAAGCACACATAAAATTGGTTGGCTGTCATTTTGATCTGTCTTGGCTCTTTTTAAAAAACTTTATTTTATTTTATTTATTTGAGAGCATGAGCGGGGTTGGGGGGAGGAGAAGAAGCAGGTTCCCCACTGAGCAGGGAGCACCCCCCAAGCAGGGCTCGATCCCTGGACCCTGAGATTATGACCTGAGCCGAAGGCAGACGCTTAACCAATTGAGCCACCCAGGCGCCCCTGATCTGTCTTGGTGCTTATGATTAAAATTCCTCTGGGTTCCAGTTTTGCCATAAGGAGAACCATTTGGACCTAATCTCACATAGATTTTGGTTGATAGCCTTTAGTTGCTGATCTATTATGAAAAAGCTGCATGGTCTTTATTTTTTAGGTTCATTTTGACTGAAAACTTTTTGAATCCAGGATCTGGGTGGTGGGGTGGGGAAGATACTGAGATACCGAGATACTGACAGGTAACCCTGTATTTACTGTAAAAAGCAGCTTAGTTTCTCATGTCAAATTTAATAAATTTGCAGTCCCCTTATTATTTCTTTAGAATCCATATGGGGAAAGCAAAACTAGAGACACTTTTACTGGAAATCCCTTAATCATTCTTTTCCATTGATTACAAAGGTTAAATGAATAAACAGCCTGGATCTCTGCATAAAATTAAGAAAATATGCAACGTCTGAGTTGCAACTTGCAGAATTACTTTTTTCCCCCTTGAACACAAGTATTTTCTGGCTTTGGGCCAACAGAAACATAAGTTTTTATCAGTAATTTAAATAGATTTTCGTATTAGACCTGAAAATGTTGCCTTTTTAATTGAAAACTTATCAATTATTTAAATTGCTAGCAGCCTTAGGCTGTTAATTTTATGTGTGCCATAATAATGGCATACAGTGGTTTTTGATACATGTGACACGTGGATATCGCGTCGTAGTAAGGATTTGTCATGACAATAAGTTGTCGTGTGCTGTTAAATAATAACCAACATATTAAACCAAAGTCTGTTGTCACACATTAGTACCGTTTTATGTAAGTTATTTAGAAATTGTATTCTTTTCTTCATTAGATATATTTTTAAGAGATAATGAGAAGAAAACAAAGCTATAATAAATTGTCTTTTAAGAAAATGTAAAGTAATTTGGTCTCCAAGGAGATATTTAATGTATTGAGAGAATCCAGCAGCCAAGTGTTATTACAGCACCATTGTGATCACTCTCTGCGTTTTGTTACAAGTTTGTGTTAATCAACAATCTGTTTTTATAGCGTAGTTTCTTGTAAGTTATGTTGTTAGAATATTCCACTTCTGGGATCATGGCTTTTCCTCTGACACTATTGTATCTTTTTAATTCCTCCATAAAGTATTTTTTTAATTAGAATCTGAAATGCTTTATTAGAAAAAAAAAAAAAGTACACCCAACCTACATATTCTGAAAACTAAATACCTGATCATTGCTAATTATTTAAAGGACCCTGTTAAATATTCCCTTAATATAGTTTACATTTCTGTTGATGTTCTTGTTTCCCCCTCTCATTTTCTGGGAAGATTAAAGATGGTGTGTTGTTTTTCTCCTCCTGTCTTTTTGTGTTCGTTGTCTAGCAGCGCTGGCTTCATTTCCTTTCAGCACCAAACAACAGGGCTGAGCCTTGTTTATTGATTAATCATAAGCTTTATCTATCACTGAGACCCAGTTATAGGAGGGGTTATTTTAATGTTAACCTCAGCTTTTGGGTGACCTTTCATTAAGAAACTCAGCAGTACATCTTGCTTTTGTAAATGGATTCATATTTGTTTCTGCTAAATCCCGTGTCTAGTACAGGATTTATTACACCTGGTTCTCTCGATCCTGAGAGGCTTGTGTGAGTGGAACACAGTATTAACAAGAATAATTTTCTTCATTTTGCCCATTCTCTGCCTTTATACCATTTTTACACATTGCCAGAAGAGTATGGGATGAGTTTAACTGTAATGCCTCCCATTATGGCAGAGACCTTGTGTTTTAGTGGAGGATAAGTATTCCCTTTGGTATATTTGACCATTGTGTAACTTTTTACATGTTGGGTACCATGAGGGAAAATACTGCTTGACCTCTGTAGCACCTTGTAAATTGGAATATGATTAGCTTTATCCTAGTACACATAACTTGGAGATTGCCTCTAAAATCATACAGGTACTCAGGTAGAGTTGGAAGGAAGTCTTAGAAGTCTTGTCCAGCAGTTTCATTTTATAGATAAGGAAACTGAGGCCCTCAGAGGGCAGATTCAGTCAGAGGTCACGTTGCCAATGAATGGAAAGGTCTGGACACGGTCCTACATCTTTTGACTCCCAGTCTCTTTACTTCTGGTGGTTTGAAATGATGTTTTTGTTTTGGCATCTATTGAGGTCCTGCTGAGGAAGCTTTGCAAATACTCCTTTTTTCTGATATAAAAAAATAATGCTGTTTACTAGAATGTTAGTGTACCTGAATGTGAATAAGAATGTAAAAAATACTTTGTGGGTTTTTGAAACTTTAAATATTTTATTTATTTATTTATTTATTTATTTATTTATTTGAGAGACAGAGAGCCTGTGAGTGAGGGGAGGGGCAGAGGGAGATGGAGAAGGAGAGAATCTCAGCAAACTCTGTGTTAAGCATGGAGTGTGACGCAGGGCCACATCTCAGGACCCTGAGATCATCATCTGAGCCAAAATCAAGAGTCAGATGCTTACCTGAATGAGCAACCCTGGGCCTTTGAAATTGTGAAGGTGTTTGTCCTTATCTACAAGACTGAGTTTTACCACAGAATTTGTTGCCCACTTAGGAGTTGAACATTTAACAGCCCCAGGGCCTTTGCTATTAGGAAGTTTTCATCAAAGAGCAAGAGATTGGAAGCTCATTTTCCATATGGTGCTTTTAAATGTGCTCCATATTAAATAGGTTCACCTATGAACTTACTTTGTATGTGGCAAAATCAGCTCAGTGCAGTTCACCTGAACAGCTGATAATGAAGTATATTCTCTTCTGGCAGGGTGGAGAAATGGCACAAAGAGAGGTAAGCTGAATGAAATAAATAAATGGTTTGGGAAATTACTCTTTTTTTTTTTTAACTCAAATAATCACATGCTCTAAGCTGTAAGTAAAGTTTTTATTTTGTTTTCTCACCCTAGTCAAAGAGTAAAACATTTTTTTCAGAGGCAGGTTGTTTTAATTCCCTTCTCTGTGTTGCCTGGGACATTTGGATGCCCGTGAAATAGTGACAAAAATGTGGTAGACCCATATTTAGCCCCTGTTGTGAAATATCTTGGGGCATCTTTGCTTGTAAGGAGCAGAAGCATAGTAAAGTTTGCATCAGAACAGAGGATTTATTTTGTGGCTCATGGAAGCAAAGGAGGAGATAAGCACAAGCAGGCCTCAGGCAGGTGACACTGGGGCACTCTGGGGTGCTTTGGACCACCAGTATTTTGTCATTAACGTGGCTGTGCTTCCAGTTGAGCTCCATCTCTGTGGAGGGCTCAGTGTAGCCTGGAGGCTGGTTCCTCTGGGCTCCTACATTGAGGCAGTTGGCATGAGGCAGTCGAACCATGTGTGGTACCTCAGTTAGCCCCGTAGGGACTATGGCTAGGAGCTTGTCTTCAGAGGAGATGTGGGCTGCAGGGAAATGTTGGACCTCCAGCAGTAGGATTGCTGTGGGGCATAACCAGGTTGTTGGGCACTTGTTGGCAGCTCTTAGTGAGCCTCTGTTCTCTTAGGCCAGTCTTACTGGAAACGAGAGGGGTATTTTCTACATATATCTGAAAGGTGAATGTAAATATACTACAATACAATAAAGTTAGAGAAATTCAGTAAATTATCAACCTAGGAAATATGTCCAAGAAGGCATAAATTGAAGTAATAGAAAATTTCAAAACAAGTGCTTCTTTCTAAATATGTTTCTCTATTACTTATATGTTCTTTACTCTTTCCTCATTGCCTTTTTATTTATTCCTTTTTTAATAGAAGTTGAGCAGTAGGTTGGATCTTTATCAAGCACTATTGGAAATAGCTAAATAGAACGTAAGGGAATGTCACATTTGGCCTGCTCTCTGCATGGCCTGATGGTCCTATTTTATTTAAGTGGCAGGTTCCCTGAAGCTACTGCAGCAGTCCCCCCTTTCCTGTGGGGGATAAGTTCCAGGAGTCCCCACAGTGCATGCCTGTAACCATGGATAGTACCAAGCCCTGTATATGCCATGTGTTTACTATACATACATACCTGTGGTAAAGTTTCATTTATAAATTAGGCACAGCAAGTGATTAACAAAATAATAAGATAGAACAATTATAACAATATACTGCGGTAAAAGTAATGTGAATGTGGTGTCTCTCTCTCAAAATACCTTATTGTACTATACTCACCCTTCTTGTGATGCTGAGAGCTGATAAAATGCCTATGTGAGATGAAGTGAGGTGAGTGACATAGGCATTGTGACCGTGTTAGGCTACTGTTGACCTTCTGACAACATGTCAGAAGGAGGATCATTTGTTTCCAGACTGCCTTTAACCACGGGTAACTGAAGCCACGGAAAGCAAAACCACGGATAAGGGGGGACTACTCTCCTTTAGAAGTATAACAGAATTGCTGCCGCCTAGAAATCAGATGCAAGGTCAGTGTAGACACTGCCCCAAGCTAACCATGGTGATGACTCTGAAAGCTTCAGCCGAGAGGATCCTACAAGCTTTGGACCCATTGCTGAATACAAATTTAAACCCCTTCTGCCAACACACATTACCTTACACTTAGCCAAGTTGAAGTTCATCTGCCATTGGCTGCCCAAACCTGTATTAAGACCATCTGGAGCTCCCTAACGCCCTTACGGTCTTACTATCCAAATAGTGTTATCGTTAAGCACGGCCAACTTACTGTCTTTTTCACTTCCAAATCATTAATAAATACATCTAGCCAATAACATTAGCCTATAAACAGGCCCCAGGGTTGTTCCCTGTTGACCTTTTCAGTGGAAGACTTTTCACTGTGATTTTTCTTTCTCAAATCAATCCATGACCGTATGTGGATCCTTGGTCTAGAGACATTCGAGCAAGAGCATGTGCACTCTGTAGTACCTCAAGGCAGGGGCAGTGAGTTATTTGAGAAGTGGGGGGATCTGAAACCAGATAAGTAAATGCAGATATTAATTTGGTATTCAAAATAGATTTGCTTTATATGTTGTTTTTGACTACTGGAGCAGTTGCATGTGTAAGAGGTCAGCGTCATAGAAGCAAAGCCTCTCATTGTAAAGTATAAGAAATAGTCGAAGAAAGCATAACTGAGGACACACTAAGCAGTGTTCTAATTAAATTTGGAGCCATTTAACAGAGTTCAGATTGTTGGGTTCTTCACTGGGAAAACTAATAAATTAACTATGGACTGCAAATAGTTGGTTAGGTTATTGATTATTGCTGTAATTACTAACTGGGCTTCTTATAATGGGGTATGCTTGCAATATTGACTGAACAGGAATTTGAAAATTTTATCATTAGTAGGAAAAAACCAGCATGCTTATTCCTTATAAGTTGGAAACACTGTATTAAGTCTGTTAGGAGGCATGTTAAGGAGAGGTTTAGGAAACTGTCCTGTTATGTGTACAGAAGAAGAATAAATAAACCTGATTTGATGCGATTTGATATGTAAGACTTGCCAGAGTAAGTTAGAAGGTACGAGCAATTAGAGTAGTTACCATGTTTCTATCAGCTCTTAACCTGCCTCCTTCCCTTAAATATTTGTGGAGCACTATTATGTGTAAGGCCCAGTGCTGGGCACTGTACAGCAGTGATTTCTTAGGTTTTTAGGGTGGCAGGTCTTTTTGAAAATGTGAGGAAAGTTGTTTATTCTTTTCCCAGAAAATTCACACAATGCAGCGTTTCACATGTAATTTCAGGAATTTGAAGGCTCTCCTAAGACTCATATAGACTCCAGTTTAATACCTCTGCCATACAAGATAATAAAATACACAAGACAGGACCCCTGCCCTTGATGAACTTCCAGAAGAAAAATAGACAATATTCCTTATAATACCCTTTTAATTATTTTATTGTTTGTAGTACTGTAGTAATTGAGGGAATGGGAAGGGAACTGAGTCTTGATAAACAGTTAAATTCTACCTCTGTATTTGGTCTAAAAGTGACCTTATTTAGGGGTTTCTATATTACCCTCTTGTTATGAACCCTTCTCTTCTATATAATGTTGCTTGGAAGTGGGAGATTCATAGCCCTGTGCCCTATTTCAAGATTTTTTTCAAGTACTTTATAGAAGGTTTCCCTTATACCAGCTCCTTTGATTTTGATCTTTTTTTTTTTAAGATTTTTTATTTATTTATTTGGCACACAGAGAGAGATAGTGAGAGAGAGAGCACAGGCAGGGGGTGTGGCAGGCAGAGGGAGAGGGAGAAGCAGGCTTCCCGCTGAGCAAGGAGCCTGATGCGGGGCTTGATCCCAGGACCCTGGGATCATGACCCGAGACAAAAGCAGCCGCTTAACCGACTGAGCCACCCAGGCACCCTGATGATTTTGATCTTCTTAATACCTTTATGAGGTGAGGAAGGCAGGCATTTTCCCCATTTTTTTTTTTTTTAAAGTAGCGTGGAGCCCAATGCAGGGCTTGATCTCACGACCCTGAGATCAAGACCTGAGCTGAGATCAAGAGTCCGACGGTTAACCGACAGCCTCCCAGGCGTCCCTATATTCCCCATTTTCATAGCTGAGATTACTGAGATACAAATTGCATGCCTTTCTCAAGGTTACAGAGCTAGTAAATGTAGAACTAGGACCTGAGATCACTCACACACTGATGTGCTTACTTATTTGTACAGCCAGATTCATACAGTTAAATATTTATGGGATAGCAACTATGTGGCCAAGTGCTGTGCTGGGTGGCACAAGTATAATGAACATATAGTTCATTCCTTCAAGGAGCCCGTGGTCCAGTGTTCAGTGTGGGAGGATATGAAAGCTCATAATTACCGGCAGAGTGATAAATGCTATAATATGCTCAAACGTTAGGTGCTCTGTGAGCATAAGAAGGAGTACCTGATGTAGCTTCGGGGACAGAGAAGGCTTCCTGAAGAGAGTAGTGTCTAGATGGAATAAGGTAGGACAAAGGGACTGGGAAGGATGTTTTGGGCAGAGAGAACAGTACGTCAGAGCTCTGGTGTAAAGATGACTGGTGCGTTCAGGAGGAGCTCCCTGTGATTCAGTGCGGTATGGACAGGGGGGCAGGAGAGGGTATGAGATGGGGTTGGGAAGGAAGGTGGACTATATCATGGAGGGCCCTAGCTTGAAGGAATTGAGAAGCTGGAAAAATGTAGAGTTAATAAAACTGGTGATTGACTGAGTGTGGGAAAGAAGGAAAGAGTGGTTTGGCGTCCTTCCAGCTCTCTGGCTTGGGAAACTAGGTCATTGTGATGTCATTCACTGAAACAGTGAGCCCGGGTGGCGGAAGATGGGTCTAGGGCATGAGGGAGGGGTGAGAGAGGTAGAGACCTGTTGAATTTGAGGGGCCTCTGGACAACCAGTTGGGTATGTTCCGAATCTTAGGAGAGAAATCTGGGCTGGAAATAAAGATTTGTGATTCATCGGCTCCTAATTAGTCTCAATGACTCCTCTGGTAATTGAAACCTTTGAAGTGGCTGAAGTTAACTCAAGGAGAGTATAAAATAAGAAGAGAAGGTTGATGAAAAACCATGGGGAGCTCCAACATTTAAAGAAGGGGTGAGGAAACAACCACTTACAGGAAACTGCGTAGAGTGGTCAGGGAGGGAGGAGGAAAACCAGAGGGGGGCGCTGAAGAAGGAGGGGGAGGTCACCCATCAGTGCGGTGCCATGCGTCCCTAGTCTGTGAAAGATCGGTGACATGGCCTAACCCACACAGGGTCTGACTGAAGAAGCCATGCTCCCACCAGCTCAGCAGGCTGCCCAGTAGCCTGGTTTATTTAAATGTTTTGAGGTCTGAGAAATAAGAGATAACTTACCTTTTGACTCTTAAAGAGTTATGTTCTGAGTACATGGACTAGAAAGAAGTATTTTTTTTTTTTTTTTTGGTTCACTGATAAGCTGTTTGCTTCATCTGTGAATTATACTTGCAGAATAGGATAGGATTGTGAGAAATTAAGTGAATAAACATAAATAGCTAGTAGTGAGCCTAGTACACAGTAGGTAGTAAGTAGTTGTGTGTGTATATCTCTCTGTCTCTCTTTTCTCTCTTAATAGAGAACTTGTACCTTGTAAAATTAAAGTGTGCTGTTTTAGAACTCAAGTTTTTTATATGGCAGATTTCCATGAAGAAAAAAATATAATTATTGATTGAATTGTGCTGTTAGAATTAGAATTAGGTTCGTAACAAATAGGAACACTGTCTGATAAACTTGCAAACAAAACAAGCCAAGAATTGTACTTGCTATCCCCTCGTTGAATCTGGCCCTCTGTTTCAAATTAATTAGATTTTTGGATAACTGTGCTAAACTTTGTCACATCCTTATTAAAATTGTTTAAGGATTTTGAAGAACATCTCAGAGGGACTCTGAAACTAATCTGAGTCTGGTACTGGAGATTCCATTAGCAATCACAAAACTGATTAATCTTTTACTCAGTTAGCTTATTGATTATTGCTGCAATTACTGCATGTAACGGATTCTGCCAGGAATACCAGCGGAAAACACATTTTATTACTGCTGCTGATGTATTCAGTCTGAGCACGATATTTTGTATTTTTTGTACCTAACGATTTTTGTATTTTTAAATATGGGAAGACTTCTATTCAGAACGTGCTGTTGTTTTAGTGGTAGGAGGTTCACTTTTTAATTTCTCAACCACCAGTAATGCATTACAGTTTACAAAGTGCCTTTCCAAACACTGTTGCTGCAGGCTGATTTCACGGCAACCCTATGTAGTAGACTAGCTAGCTTTATTCTCATTTGGAGGAAACTGGGGCTCGGTGAAGTTCAGTGACTGGCTACGTAATAGGTAGCAGACTCAGAATTAGGCCCCATTTCAGTCAGTAAATATTTATTGAACACCTACTGTGTGCAGGGCTCCATGTTAGGGATAATAAAAGCCGGGATAGGATTATTGAGATTGTGTTTGGGCAATTATTTGGATAGCTTCAAATTATGGCCCCATTAATTTATCATGGTCACTTTTCTGTCCAAGCCATGTTAAGTATCTTGGCATACAAGATTGAGGTTTTTGTTTGTTTTCTTCAGTTTGTTTTGGGCTAGTGGAAGTCATTATTGCTTATTTTATCACTATTTAGGACAAAATTGGAAAGACTCTCTTTAAAGAAACACTGAGAGACTACCGGGATCTAGAAACAGCTTGCTCTGCAGCTTCGGGGCTCACTTCTGTCCCTCCCGTGAGTCTCATGGTGCTCCTCTGGCTGTGTAGCATCTTCATTTTACAGGAGTAACCCGAGGGGCAGCCAGGGGTTCCTCGCCGAGCTTGTGTGCTGCGGAATGGCCAGTGCTCGGGCCCCCCCACTGGGGTCCTTCCTCTAACTCCCCACGTTCCTTGCTTGTCTCACTGGGTGATACAGGCCTGTGGCCTGTCAGGACTGCTGTGTGCCAGGAAGGATGCGTGTCCCCACGCTGTATCCCTACTCCTCAGAGAGCACTACATATGCAGCAGCCTGAGCTCCTGGGTCTGGTGCCTCGCTGGCAGCCAGCCGGCCCTCACACGGCCTGCTCCTCAGAGCCACTTGCCTAGAGTGGGCCCAAGCCATGGGTTTATTAATTACCACCCTTTGCTGTATGGATCACAAGATTCTCTGGTAATACAAACAGAGATCAAGCCCAGTATTTCAGCAGGAAAAAAAAAAAGGTCCCTTGGATTTGGAAGAATTGTAGAAAGCAAAAGACAAATGCTAACTGCTTGCTTTAGAGATACTGGCAAGTGGCACACTTAATGTCATTACTGTGACCGTGTTAATGGTAGCATAAAGAGATGGTGATAGATGGCTAAAAAAAATTGTACAGTGATTATAAAAGCAGATATAGTTTGCCAGTTGATTTGGCACAGATCTGAAATGAAAGGGAAACCACATTTATTTATTTATTTTGTGAGGTAAATAAATAAAGTTGGAAAACAGGTCAATTTCATGCATGCAAGGTTTTATAGTAGGAAAAAATGCACTGCTCCTGTGCTGACCCTTTACATTTGAGGTTATTTGTTTTCAAACTTGACCCCAAGCACCAGTTTCAGACAACTCTATAATTAATTTGTTAGATAAAACATAGGGATATTTTATTTGTTTTGATTTCTAGGACTGTAGTGAAGTAGTAACTGAAATGACTAACCTATTGTACATAGCAGTTAATTAAAGAAAAGCATTAACTAGAGGAGAACACCACCACGGCTGTTGTCTTGTATCAGTATAAAAAGGCAGTAATTTTTTTGACAGCCACTGATTGGAAAGTTGCTTGCAGCCTTCCAGAACCAAGGGGGTACATGCTGTGGATCAATAACCGGCAAATTTCCCATTAAAAAGAATACCTGAGCCATGTTCCAAATAGCCACTGGCGTCTTAATTTTCCAGGGAAACCTCGAATACTTGTGTGCCGAGGACAAGTCATTTTCGGACAATTTTTCCAGACTACTTGTTAACAGTTATTGCTGTCCCAAAAGGTTGACAGCCTACATGATGGATATTTCATTTACTTGTCATCACTGTTTGAGTAATGGCGAGCAGTATATTTCTGTGGTTTTAAGGAATATAGTCTCCTGAAAGACATTCGGCTTAGTATGTATTCCAGAGTGTGTGTCACACATGTTTATGCCATATGTATATAGGCTTCTATGTCCATAGAAGGAGAGGATCAGTTTCCTTTACAGTTTGGAAGCCCTTGGAGAGTGCGGTAGGTACACTTGTATCAGTCCATAGCTATGAAAAATCCACTTGATTTGTTTTTAGGACAAAGAGCCTTAGACTGTTAATTTGTGATTCCCAAGACGATGTAGAATTACATAGCTCCCCTTTATTTCTAAAAACAAACCAAAAAAACCCCTTGATTTTGTAATAATTTTAATATGCATAAAGGCATTAGGAAGATGTATGTCTGTATCTTCTAAAAAAAGACTTTTTTGGAATGTCAGCAAATAGTGATGATCAAGGAAGAATTTCCAGAAAGGTGGCGGTTACATAATATGTGTGTCTTTTAAATATAGAAATAGCAGGAACTAAAGGAGAGTTCTGCTGTGTGTGACAGTGCCTCAAAACACAAAATTGGTGGTTTTCATCATTGATATTTTTCCACCAAGAACATCACTTTGTTGTTTGTCAAGTGTTAAAAGAAGTGAGGGCACAGAAGCCATCTCCAGGTTAGGTGGACGTATGTTCACCACTTAGCAAATTAAGGAAAAATGGGTATCAGACCATAATACAACCTGGTGAATGAATTTGTGTTTATGAAGGAGCATGAAAGCTTTTTCATTTGGAACTTCATTTTTTGTGCCCAGAATTTTAAAATGAAATTTGCTCTATACTAACGTGTTTATAAAAGTGAAGTATAAAAGATGTTTGCTTAAAACTGACCTATCTTTTTATCATATTAATCCTGTCATCTTTGGATTGATCATATCTTGTTTGCTTGTTCCACAGTCTCTATGATTTAGATTTCCATTATCTGTACATTTTATACACAAATATGTATAATGTTTGATCTATTACCTGGCATATAGGCCCAAGCTAAATGTTAAGTGTTTTCATTTTGCTTTGCAAAACCCAGAGAAAAGAACAAGAGGCAATTTGAGAAATTTCCACTAAAAAGCTTTGTGTTATTTTTAATACCTGTCATTTTCAAAATATTTCTAGAGATTAAATACTAAAATCTTAATCAACATTTTTACTTTTAAAGATAAATGACAGTGTGGAGGATAACATTATACTGGACTTTCAATCCTGAATATATCATTATAGTCATTTTTATGTACAAATAGGAAAAAGTATTCTCGAGGCTGATATGTGTATACCAGCAATTTACAAAAGTACTATGAATTAAACAACCCATAAGTGTCTGTTCCAGTATTCATACATCACTGAGTAATCTCTTTCTATAATCTCTTTGCAGTATTATTCCACAGTAATGGAACAGCAAGTAAATGGACAGTTAATAGAGCCTCTGCAGATATTTCCAAGAGGTAATGTTGAACAAATTCTAATCAACAATGATTATTTCAGTAAACTGTTTCATCAACAGTTATGTTTTCCAAAGGTTTAAATGCACATAACATGATGTTTAGCTCTTAATTTGAAAAAACAAGAGAAGTATTCCATTATCGTGGGGATTGCAGGCTATATTATAGCTATAGAGATAAAATATCTAATTTACTAGAGTAAATTAAACTAACTAGATTGTTTTTTGTTTTTGAAGTACATACTTACATTCGCTTAAAGAACTCTTTGGGGGTCCACATGGTTTCTAAACCAAGGCAAATGAATGACTTTAATTTTGGATATTTATAAATTGTGACTCATCATGGTAGCCAAAGCTGCTGTTGAGGAGAAAGCTTTCAGCTGGTACAGAGGTGAAGATTTACTGCACGGTTTTAGGAGAGAATTGATAATGTTTGGTGCTTGGTTTTGGGGGGTGACATTTTCCAGATAATGGAAAATCTTCATAAATGGGAATTGTTAAGTCTCCAAAAATATTAGCTTATGGGTAAGTTTTGGTGAATCACGTAGTCAAATAATATTCCTTTTCCCTTTTAGGTGGGCAGAACTAGCATTGTATCAGATACGATTGATCAACTGTATATAAATGTTCCCTCAAAATTTGAAGATTAGTAAAAAAGAACAACTTAACCGTTTAACATAAACCGTTAAGTCTTTCCCTCACTATACATTGCCACACTTGGAATTCATATTTTCTCACTGATGGAGCAGATAAGGAAATGTTGTAACTTTTCTAGAAATAACTTAATTGAAATCATTAAAAGTTAAACTTACTTTTGTTAACTGATACTGTACAAATAATCATGGTATGGGTTTTTCAATTAAACGGTTTAGACTTTCATTACCTATAACTCTCTGAAGTTGAGTGGCTCAATTAACCAGTAGATTCTTATTTACACTAATCAAGTCTCCAAGGGCAGCTGACTCGGCTAGCCCACAAGAAGGTCTGGGTTCAAGAGTAATGCCTTTCTAGCATTAAGGTGGACAGTGGGATTGGGAGTACTTAGTACATTATTAATAATGTATCAAAGAGCTAAGTAGGTAAATAAAATTGGGTCATTGATAGTGTGTCTGAAACAAAAATTATGCTTAATCCAATTTTGTTGTATCTGAAGACTAAAAACAAAATAGAGAAAAAAAGAAAAGCAAATGTTGCCATTCCTATACATTAGACCAATAACAAGGGATGCAGATCATTTCTTGTTATCTTCAATGATGAGAGAGTTTGGGCAAGTTTCAAAATTGTTTCTCCACAAAGAATACTTTTTTTTTTACCAGCTGAAAATTTCCATTCATTGTTTCCCTACTTGACATTATAACTCTGTTGTTGTAGCAAACTCTAATACAAGTGACCTGGAAAATTATAGTTCTGATGCTGTGGGTTGTGGCCCTCCCCCCAACAAAAGATTTACTTTTCTTCATCCAAAAATTTTTTCCAAATTTTGTCTTTTTTCTTTTATTTTGTGAGCAGTCCTTTGCAGTCTTCTTGTCCATACCATTGTGCTGCCTCTCATGGGAGTAACGACCGTTTTTAGACATCTGCTCTGTAGGCATTAATATTGCTTTAACTGTTATCATTTCTCATTCTCCTGATATTTCTGCCTATTGATTCCATTGTATAGATGAGAATATGGAGGTTCAGAGAGGTTAAGTAACTTCAGAGTCCACAACAGCCTATAAGTGGTTAGTGTACACTTTGAATAAGAATTTTGTTTAAATTATAATTTGCTTAAAGTGGAAGGGCATATAAATGAAAATATTCATGGAGTGTGCTTGGGGGTAGTCTGGAGGGGTTGGTAGGAGTGTAGAGGTATATTATAGGGAGAAGATACTTAAAAGAAGACGGTATATGAGATGTGATCGTCACATGTAGTCCTAGAACAGACCTATTAGGCTCCAATAAATTATTAAATAAAGTTCTTCCAAGCCAGATTTGAATTTTTTAAAATATGAGACTCAGCCCCCGTCTCTATGGTTTCTTGGATGTTATTGTAAAACTATTTTTATTTTATTTATTCATTTTTAAAGATTTATTTATTTTAGAGGGAGAGAGCGAGAGAGAGCGGGAGTGTGCTTGTGCATGTGTGAATGGGGGGAGGGGCAGAGGGAGAGGAGCGGACTCCCCGCTGAGTGTGGAGCCAGATGTGGGAATTGATCTCACAACCCTGAGATCATGACCTGAGCAGAAATCAAGAGTCAGAATCTCAACTGACTGAACCACCCAGGCACCCCTGTATAACTTTTTAGTTTTTTGTAGTCTTGCTTTTTGTTTACTTATCTATATTTTATATACGTAAATGAGATTATGCAAACTTATACAAGGATATAGACATATTGTATTGGGCAGGTTGCCTGGGTTAATAGGTTGGTTAGAGGCTCCCAGACCTTAGTTTCTTTGGTCAGGTCCCCTGCTGAAAAGAATCTCTAGACTGAACAAGTGAGAAAGGTAGGAGAAAATGATTTTGTTCTAACATCAGATGTTCTCCTCATTCCAGGTAAGACATTTGCCTTGGATGGTAACTCCCAGCCCATGGCTTTGCTCTCTGTAGTTAAAAGATATGTTACGTATTAATAAGTATGAAAACTTACTAGCTTTATGTAACTTCTGGCTCCATAACTTTAGGAAATACGAGGTTACTGGGTTTTTTTTAATACTTTTTAGATTTCTAGTCATAAAGGTTTGAGAAGCCAATTGAGTAATGAGGCAGATGTTAACGTAAGAGGTAAGAGTTGATGCCTGTCTCTAATTCCTTGGTTAGCCACTTTCTTATTAAATGAGGTTTATGAATGTACTGGGTACTTAAGTGGAAATACTCTGAAGTGTTGTCTTAGGAAGTATTAATGGCCCCTCAAGGACCAGGCATCAAATGTATGTGACTTTGGTTTTGTTCAAAAAGTTAATTTCCATTTTACAGAAAGAAGATTTGGAGTCCTAATTTTAATGTATTTTAGGAAAAACAAAAGTTCTTTATTAAGGTTTAGAGGTATTTTCTAGGAAATAATAAATTTGAATATACTCAAAATATATAAAATTAAAGCAACTGATATGCCTTGTAATTATTACCCACATCTTCTCATTATTAAACAGTTTTATTTCTTGTTGTCAGAAACAGAGGAAGAATACACGTACATCTGAGAGAGGAGAAAAAAATCAAATATATCCTTCCCCAAACAATCAATCACAATTGATAGCCCCTTAACATACGATCTGTAGGACACTGTAGTTTTCAGATGGAAGCAGCCTATAAAATGGGCAGGAAACATTTGTATTTTTAACATTTGATGAAGAAGCGTTTGCTGAATTGGAAAAGTACTACCCTGTAACTCAGGGTGGTGTCAGGAAATTAATATTATTTTTCCTGGCACTGCTTTATCTTTAGACTTAAATATTAGAAGATGTCAAGATTTACAAAAAATATAGTAAAATTAGTGATATCTCTGTATTTTAATAAATTTGACTACTTATTGCTGTGCAAACTGGTATTCAAACTTGAATATTCCAGTTTAGAATCTCTAACCATCTTTCTGGCATTAAAATACTCTTTTCCTACTACCCGCCCTCCCCCAAAAACCTAGATATTTTCAAAGTAGTTTAAGTGATAGCAGATATACAATGTAATAGAGTTGAGGAAAGATTGCAGAAATTTGAATTATGAAAGGAATCTAATCATTTTAGCTCAGTTAACTTGATTTTTATATGTTTTAAGCAGAAATTGGAATTTATATGAGGTGGTGTCAGAAAGCTCTTTGCATTTATAAATGCTCACTCCTGCAAGTTAAAAACCCTGGTTCATAATTCCCACTTTGGGTCTTGGGAGCCACTTTTCAATCATTTCTCTCTGCTAATTTTGGTGTCACCCTCATTTCTTTTTAAACGATTCATTTTGAGCAAATTTGTAAATGGCCCTGATGTGTTCTACAATTTAGTCAATTACTGTTTCAGCCTGCAAGCCTCCTGGGGAACGGAACATACATGGCCTGAAGGTACGAATTTCAATAATTGTTTCACTAAAGTTAGATGGATTTGTAATGCTGTGTTCCACTTATTGAAATGTCAAATAAAACTGCACTTTCTCAAGCTCTGACAAGCGATTCCTTTTTTTTTTTTTTTTTTTAAACAGGATGTGGAGGGGGATTCATCTGTAGTATTTGCTCAGTATATGTACATATTTGGATAGAAGGGTTTTGGTACCATATTTTTTTATTATTTGGAATTTTTTGTTGGTCTGTTTCTTCAGGATGATTTTAGGTACTGGTGTCCACAACAATATATTTGGATGAAAATATAGACTACATTTCAGTGATTAAGCACATAAGCATATTGCACACAGAATACTCTCCTCTTCTTTTGACATATTTATGCCAGAAACATATCTATTTATCTACTTTTCATTGTTCTGTGTCTTTTGAATTCTGGATTTCTGCTTATAGCTTTATTTTTTTATTTTTTTTTTTTAAAGATTTTTTTTTTTTTTTTAATTTATTTATTTGAGAGAGAGAGAATGAGAGAGAGCAAGCACATGAGGGGGGGAGGGTCAGAGGGAGAAGCAGACTCCCTGCCGAGCAGGGAGCCCGATGCGGGACTCGATCCAGGGACTCCAGGATCATGACCTGAGCCGAAGGCAGTCGCTTAACCAACTGAGCCACCCAGGCGCCCTGCTTATAGCTTTACATTTGAAAGAAAAGCGGCTATTGTATTTAGATTCAAGTATTTTATAATTAATTATTTGGACCTCGTTTTTCAGTGAATAAGAAACATTCTAGTGTTCTGTTTGGCTTTAGAGCTGGAAGGATATGAAAACTTGAGGTTCACCACTAACCTCTGGTGTATTCTTAATGTTCTTTTTTGAACATATTGTTTTGTATACGAAACAAAACAAAACAGTGAATTGAATTCAGTTCTGGACAGTGAATTGAAATTTTCCCATTTAGCTCTCCTTTTTTCAATGCTGTGTAAGTATTTGAATAATGACAGGAAAAGTGTATTATGTAATATACGGGTTGTACAGTTCTGTAACCTATATACTGAATAGACTCCAACCGTGGGTCTATCTAGCAACAAGCTAATTAACCTTCATAGTGAAATGAGAAATTTGTGGCAAATTATAGGTTAATTGGAACTGTGTCCTCAGAATACAAGACTGATCGAGATTCTTTCTTTCCTTGTAGGTGAATACCCGGGCTGGACCCTCTCAACACGGCAGCCCAGCAGTCTCTGATTCACTTCCAAGCAATAGGTGAGGGCAAGCTAGTGAAGTGTGCCCGTAAGCGTGCTTCTCTATAGAGTTGAGGGTGGGGAAGAGGCCTGTGGGATGACCCCTCGTTTCTATAAGACCAGGCAAATGTGTATGTGGCTGAGAAGAAATTTGACCAGTTGGGTAACCATAGCTACGTGTTGACTAGAGAGAAAAGGCCTCACTGAGGAAGATGGAATGAGACATTTTAAACTATTAATGTTGGTCTGTGGAATGGGTATTCCTTCAGTCTCCAAATTATACAGAAAATTCAGTGCCTTTGACTTCAGTGCTTTTCATGCCTTGATCTGGTTCATAAATTGTATAATGCTCATTATTTTTTTCTTGCTTGCCCATCTTTTGGCAGTACTGTTATCCCCTGACATGTTCACCAGAAAGAGGCAAGGGAAGAGTGAAGTAGGGAAATTTAGATTGACCCACCATGTTGCTCTTTTTGTATCTTTGGTCATACCGAAGATTGAAGCTACTTATAGAAGGAAGATAATCTTCGTTAATTCATGCTAACAGTACCCCACACTGGCATGGGGTACTAAAGATTTGAGAGCCTTTTCAAAGTGTTCCTCTGACAAACCTGAGAACTTACTTCCAGATTATCACATCCTCAGGTGGAAGGAGTGGCCTGCTTAAGCCGATAGCATTCTGGGTCATTTTGGTTATCCATGAGGTTATTCAGCCAGTAAACATCACATGACCGTACGTGAAGATGACACTGTGGAGGTGATGCTCTGTGTGTGAGTATTCATGCTGGTGACTGAAAAGCCAGCACTGAGCCACCCTTCCATTCTGTGCCCAGGCTTTTCTGTGTTTAGGGCTGTAACCAGTATTGCCCTTTATTGACTGAGATGTAGTTTGGATTTCTTCTCTTCCTTCCCTGCCCCTCCTTAACCCAGAGTCTTGGTTCTTTTGCCAGAGGGCTTTCCTAGAGGTAATTTAAAGTCTCTCCTTCTGACCCTCTTTTTACTCTCCTGTCTCCCCCCACAAAAGTCACTTCCTCGATTACTTTACTATAGGGTCAGTCTATCTACTCACCAGCTTTCCTGCTGTGAACACATGACTTTTAAAGTGTGTCTCCTTCTTAAGCAATTTACTCTGTCTTAAAATACACTTAGCCTGGTTATTCACTGGAGGCTCATCTGTCCTGTGGGCACGAGGGGTAGGTCTCTTAGTCCTCATTTTAGGGCTTGGCCCTGCCATGTGATACTTTGCAGCTTCTCTCTTCACGCTTGTTGGGCCTGTGAGCCATGCCCCACAGAGTGGAGGCACTGGGCTGGGGTCACTTGTTACACTCAGCTCAAGGAAGGCCCGGCATTTAATTTTTACCAGTACTTTCAGAAAAGTTATTACTCAGACAGACTCATCCTGAGCCCTTCTCTGGTATTTTAGGTCCCATTTCATCGTGGTTTAAAAGGAGGATAGAGTTGAAAAAAATGGTAAGGCAGAGAAGGGGCAAGGATAACTTTTCAGTTCTCTGAGATTTAGCTTTAATAGCATGAATAAATTAGTTTGGTTTTTAAAGAATTGCTGTGTATATTCACAGAGTATCATAAAATTTTTGGGTTGGATAGAAATTTGAAGACTGTCTGATCTAGTGGTTCTTAACCTTTTGTTGCAGCGTCTTTCCTTAGGGATGTGACAGCCTGCCAGCTAGTGATGGTGGTTTCCTCCAGTAGTGACTTCTGTTATGGGAGGAATTCACTTTGAAAGAGACCTACCATAGATTTTAATATGCCACCCTAGGTTGGCCATGTTCTGTGTCCCATGTTGATAACTAATCAAAAGTATTTATTGAGTGCTACCTATTCAGTAGGTGCTGTTCTATGCACTAGAAATACAATGTGGTCCTTATCCTCTAGAGCTTGCTATCTAATGGACATACAGAAAAATAAAACAAAACAAAACAAACCAATATACAAACAATCACACTTTATAATTAGTGTTATGAGGGAAGCAAGCAGGTTTTGAAGGGAGAGAACACTGGGCAGGAATATGTTTAGATTTGGACAGCATGCTCAGGGAAGACTTCTTGGGAGGAGAGTGACATTCTGTCAAGGCCTGAAGCGTGGGAAGGGCCTAGCCATGTCAAGAGCCAGCGAAGGGCATTTCAGAGGGAGGGGAGAGCATCACGGAAGGCCCTGTGGTGGAAAAGGAGCTCAGCATGTTCATAAGTAGGCCAGTCTGGCTGGACCCCAGGGAAGGGTGCTGGTTTGGGGGGTGTGGAGAGAGGGGAGGAGACCATTGGAGTGACAGGAGAGAAGGACGTAGACCAGTCAGATCGGCAGGGCCTTGTTGTTTGAGTTTTCCTCTTGGCGTATTGGCATTGGTGAACTATCAGATGGCTTTCAGGAGAGTGCCGTGGCCAGCTGTGTTTATAAAAGACCCTCTGCTGTGGGGAACGAGTCAGAGAAGCACCCATCTAATCCTGCTGTTTTGGTGCTTGATTCCCCACCCTTTGCCAAATGGTCATCCAGGCCCTTCGTGAATATCCCTTACAGCATGAATGCACTTTATTGGCCATGGCAGCCTGTCCATTTTCACAGAGCGCTGTCTTAGAACACTCTGTCATGAGCTGAGATGGGTCTCCCTTTAGCGCCCACTCATAAAGATTTCATTTAGCCCTCAAGAACAGAGCTGTTCCTTCTCCTAGGTAGCTCTTCCCATCGTCTTCCCTCCAAACGTACTTCTTGTAGATTTCCTGTCTTGGCAAATTCTCCCACACCCACCCAGTTGCTAACTTGCCAGGCATCCTTCACTGCTTCCTGGGCCTCCCTCAGCGCCACACCTGTCAGTCCCTACGTATGTCCCTTCTGAGTCCCACTGGAGTCCGTCCACTGGCGAGCGGCCCCGATGCTGCCGAGGCAGTTCAGGCTCTGTAGATGACTGTGGCAGTCACCTACTGGTTTCCTCCCTCCAGTCTTGCCCTGTACAGTCCCTCCTCTACACTGCAGCCACAGCGATCTTGCTGACATGCATGCTGAGCCCAACATTACCCTTTACAGCTGCTCGTTGCTCCTCAGAACCTTCAGGACAGCGTGCAACCTTGGCTGCAGGTGAGCAACAGCCTCTCACATGTAGGCCCCCTGCCCACTCTGCCCCTTCCTACCTGACGTTTTAGCTTTGCTGATGAATGCATGGTGCCCTCAGTGGATCATGTTTTCTCTTACTCCTGGACCTTCCTGCTTTTTTCCTTTTTTTTGTTCCCTCTTTCATCTCCAGTCTGGCCAGCCTTGGTCATCTTTGAGGAACCAAGCTGTTACCTTCTTCTGATGATTGCCCACCTCCTAGTCCATACCAGGTATCTACTCTATGAATTTCCCTAATCCCCTGGTGCCTGCTTTTACTGTGGCAGTTAGCACATTGTATTACAATCGCTTCTGTCCCCAATAGATTCTCTACTCTGAGGGCCGTGACTGTAGCATATTCATTATTGAATTCCCAATTCCCAGTGTGATGCTTGGCACATAGGAGATAGTCAGTAATGCTTGAATGAATGAGTGGGTGAACAAATTTATATTCCCTCTAAGTCTTGTCTCTGATTTAAATTCTCCCAACTCATTCAAGCCTCTCTGATACATTATTTCTTGTCCCTTCACCCGTTTCCTCTTCTTTGGATGTCTCAGTGTCTTCTTAAAGTGTCATACCAGATTTACAATAACATCACATCTAAATTTTAAAATGGTTTTTTGTTTTTGTTTTTGTTTTTGTTTTATTTTTGGATAGCCCAAGTCACTGTGACCATTACAAATAAACAAAATATTGAATAAACTGAGGAACAAAGAAAATTGCTAGAATTTTTCTTTTCTTTTCTTTTTTTTTTAAGTTTTTTATTTATTTATTTGAGAGAGAGAGCGAGAGAGAGAGCACAAGCAGGGTGAGGGGCAGAGGGAGAAGCAGACTCCCTGCTGAGTGGGGAGCCTGACGCGGGGCTCAATCCCAGAATTCTGGGATCATGACCTGAGCTGAAGGCAGATGCTTAACTGATCGAGCCAACCAGGCACCCCCAGAATTTTTCTTTTAATGAGACCAAGTGGTAGTCAGATGTTGGCATAATGAATGAAATCAGCATTCTCCTCGGTTACTCTCAAAGTATGAATCGGTCTTTGCCTTAGGTGGATGATTGTTTATTAGACTGAGCTTACTAAGCCACATGGTGTTGCTAAGCCATAATTACTGAATTCAAGTCCCACTGCCAAGTCAAGGCCTTTCCTAAATATTGTGGCTTTCTCCTTCTGTAAAATCAGGATGATTAAACTTTTCATCTATCTACCTCCAGTGTTAGGAAGATTGATGAAGCTGTATTAAGGAACCATACTTTGTTTCTTGGATGAAAGGTGTTTTGTAAATGCAATGAATCAAAATGTTATTATTTCAAGTTGTATGACATTATGGAGTATCTGTGGAGAAATCTTGCCTGGGCATTGTTTGGTTATTTCTGTTTTTACAATAATCGTAACTGTTAAATTGGGAGTCATCTGTGGGAATACAAGGGTCTAAATGTTTCCAAGGAAAAAACTCTGTGTGTGTGTGTGTAAGAGAGACAGACTGAGGAGGTCTGAACCTTAGTTTCCTTAATAAATTATTCCCACAGGACTATAGTTACTGCGAGGATTAAATCAGGATAATAAGTAATAGCATTTAGCGCCATGCCTGGCACATGGTATCATTCAATAAATGATAGCTGCTATTATTATTTTCTTAACTGGACTGATTTTGGCAGTTTATTTTTTGATATGTGTTTCTACTTCAGTCTCATTCTACAAAATTCTTTTTTTTTTTTTTTAAGATTTCATTTATTTGAGAAAGAGACAGAGAGAGAATGAGTTGGGGAGAGGGGCAGAGGGAGAGGGAGAAGCAGACTCCATGCTAAGCAGGGACCCCTACCTGGGGCTCTATCCCAGGACCCTGAGATCAGAACCCTAGCTGAAGGCAGCCGCTTAACTAACTGAGCCACCCAGGAGCCCCTTGTTCTACATAATTCTTAACTGCCACTTTAGTACATGAATTCTTCAACTTGGGAGGACATTATTAAAGTTTAGAATCCTGGGGTGCCTGGGTGGCTCAGTGGGTTAAGTGTCTGCCTTCGGCTCGGGCCATGATCCCGGAGTCCTGGGATCAAGCCCTGAGTCAGGCTCCCTCCTCAGCAGGGGGTCTGCTTCTCCCTCTGCCCCTCACCCTGCTCATGCTCTCTCTCTCTCTCGCTCTCGCTCTCAAATAAATAAATAAAATCTTAAAAAAAAAAAGTTTAGAATCCTTGGTTGAGGGCATGTTTTATAAAATCTTTAGAAAGTAGGGACCTGGGGCTCCATAGTTTGCATTTGACCATAGCAGAAGTTTAAGAAGTATTTAGAAAGAAGAATAATCATAACTTGAAATAGCAAGTATGGTCAAACTTGAAGTCTGAGATCTTTCTTGATTATAACTTACTAAAGGTACCAAATGCATGTGTGTGTATGTGTGCCTGTGACTGCTGTATGATCAGTCACAACCAGAACCACGACCACCATTTACCGAACAGTTAGCACAGGCCAAGTCACTGGGCTACGTTCAAGGATGGGAAGGGAAGGGAAGGGAAGGGAATATATAGAGGAGATCAAGATGTGGTCCATGTTCTTGGGGATCTCCCAGTCTTAGGGGTGGGTGTGGTGGGAAGAAAGGTATCTACACAGATAACTAACACAAGGGAGGAGAGCTAATTTGGTAGATGGGTAGAGGGTTTGAGTAGATAAAGAATAGAGTTAATAAGCTTTAAATTTCCAATTAGAACATTGATGAGATGAGGTGCTATTTTGTACACCACTCTGCTAACTGGGTGGATATCTTTGGGTCTAACTCATTTTAAAGCTAGAAGGGCTTCAGAGCATCCCCTGGCCACTTTTCCATAGGTGTTTACATAGCCATATATGTCCAGAGAAGAACATTTTCATATTTCTTAAATAATTGTGGAAGCTGGCTCTCCCACTTATAGGACAGAAAAGGAAAGAGAAGGCAGCTGAAATTTATTTAGTATCTACTATGTGCATGAGCTTTTTGTAATATTTAATTTTCTTGATTACCCTATAAAGTTGATATTTCCCCCATTTTACATTGCAGTTCAGAGAGGATGAGTAACGGACTTGTCCCAGTTCACACAGCTAGTGAGTCCCAGAATTGATTTCTGCTGCACATTTGCTTCTCAGCAAGCTGAATTATAACTCTTAACTGTAGTAAAAGATCAGGACTTAAACTATCTGTTTTATCTTTTGAAGTTCTCTTTTCTTGTTTCTGTAAACATCCGAAGAATGCATCATTAAGTACTTTGTATTTAGCAGATGACAGAGTCCACATAAAATAGTCACTGAAAGGCTACCCAAAGGCGGCAGGACTAATAGCCAAAAAAAGGTCACTGAAGTAATCCATAAGGTAGTCTGCTTCATGGTGACTGTAGGCTTCTTTGTTGCTTTAGGGTTTCAGGATTTTATTAATACATTTTCCATTAGGCCAGTTACTTTGGAAAAAATTTTATGTAGAAAGAAGGTTGTAAAGAGTGTAGTCCATGTCTACACCTAAAACAAAGGCGTATTTTAGTGCGAAATTCTGAATGGTGTTCCAAGGTGTCCGTGATCTTGCCATTAAAAATCATGTCTTCCCTTTTCAGCTTAAAGAAGTCTTCTGCTGAACTGAAAAAAATATTAGCCAATGGCCAGGTAGGTGTCATTACATATTAAGATTTTCACGTAGCAGTAACTTGTTACTGTCCAGTTTTTGTATCCATAAACTTAATAAACAGATAAAGAGCCCGCGAACGTGTCCCTGTCATAAATGAATTACAGTGGCTTAATTTGATTGGCAGAACAATTTGCAGCACGTTTTTCAAACTGTGCTAATGGGTTTCACTCCCAGCAGATTGAAGTACCATGCACACACCCTGCTGCCATCTCAGTCTAAAAAAAGTTAATCAGTTCTGAACAAGTGTGTCAACCCATGGGTTGTCGAAATGGCCCTGCATCGGGAGGTGTCTGCTGCTTTCATTATCTTTGAGGAGAAGAGGAAAAACTGTTCCTTTCTTACCTCGGCTCCTTCTTTTGTCCCGAAAGGAACGCTGGCTTTTTAGGGAAACAGAGTAATAGCCGACCTTTGGCTGGCTTGAGAAGGCCTTGGTTTGGTTTGCCCGGTCAACTGGCCCTCTAAAGCCAAATGACCTACCCCAGCCAGAGAGGGACAGATGGGCCTGCAGGCCACGTATTTCTCACTAATTTTGATTCAAGTAAATGGACACATCTGAAATAGTATAGTGCTTTTAAACATACACTGGCAAATTAAGCTACCTACGGGGTCCTCGATTCTTCAATAGCAACATAAATGCGTTTTAATGTTTGTTATAGAGGAAGCCCTTTGATAGCCTTGGAGGCAGGCGCCTGTCCGTTGCGATCAAGCCTGCCTATTAGGCTCTATTGACTGAGACATCTGTGTCACTGCAAATAAAAGACTCTTATTGATTTTCTTAACTGCTGTTCACTTCCCGTCCATGTTTCGAAGGCTGAAATCTTAATTATCTCAGATGCTTATTCAGTGCCTTCACACGCTGACCTCTCCAAGGCTCATTGGCATTTCATGAATCAAGTACTTGTAGTGGAGCCCGTCAAGAAGACAAAGCTGGGTCCTCGTGCTTGTCCTTTAATATCACCTGTAACTTTGTGGCCTAATAGATGTGCATGCCTTACAATGGTGACTGGTGGGTAGTGCTTCTTGAAGCCCTGCTTCTTTAGCACACAGTCGCTTGAATACAGTTGGAAAAAATAAGTTGATCTGGTTCTGACATCTGATCGTCATCCAGAGTGTGTGAATTCTAGTCCTTGGATATTCTGTTTATAGCTAATGAGAACCTGGTATTGTATGTGTGATCTTGACGGCCTCAAAATTTTAGAGAGTGTTTACCTAATACTTTTGACTTTAAGCAGCCAGAGGTTTCTTTGGATTGAGGTCCACAAATGCCCCTAGTGCCCTGGACGTGTTCAGAGCCAGTATGAAACAAAACCTGACGAAAAGCAGAAACATTGAGCCTGGGATGTTTATGTCTCTTCAGCATGCTTGCATTCTAGTTACTAATTGTAACTTATGTATGAGTCACTTGCTTTCTTTAGCTGGAAAATATATTTCAAAATTGACATAAATTAAGAAGCTTTAACTACATTTGTTCAGCCCGGGCAATGGAAAATAACCTGTCATAGATTCCTCTTTCAAAGATGAAAAACAGTTTATTTCCAGTGCAAAAAAATAAGCGTTCTGAAATGTTCCTAATGTTTTGACAACAGACCTAGTACCACAAATGTCGTAGTGGTCTCAGTTATGAGGTTCTCGGTGGTGGGAGATTGTCACGACAATGATTTTTGACACTTAAAGATTGTTTATTGCTTTCCCTTGGGAATGTGATAACCCCTATGGTAAACAGTGTGACATTTTCTTTCTGTCAAGGAGCAGCCTTTATTGTATTTACTTTCATTCACAAGAACAAACAAAACAGAAAAACCCACCTTTGGAAGTCCTCATAATACCTCCTCCTTGTACTAATTTCTCAGTTCCGTGGTGCTATAGGGTAACTAAAGAGTGAGCAGGATCACTCTGCAGTGAGGTAACGTGCACAGCTGTGGTGTCAAATTTCTGGGCTGAACACGGACACCACTTGATATGGAAGATGTAAGTCACATTTAACGATACTTTAACACTTGAGCATGGTTTTTTATTTTAGTGGTTTATGCTCTCAAGCATTAATAATGATTTGCCTTTCCACTATCCTCCACTTAGATTTAATAAGGAATTCATATTAATCATTAAAAGAAAGGGACATGATTCTTCAAGATAATCAAATATTGACAGGTTAGAAATAGCTTTCTGCCTGGGTTCATTGATATAGGTTATGTGATATAAATATTTATTTCTTTTCTGTCACTCAGAGTAAATGCCACCAATTGATTCAGCATTGATATAGTGTCAACAGTTCATAAGAAACATTTGACTGGCTTGTGTTTTCCGATTAGTCTCTGCTCTGTAAAGTGGGATTTACTAAATCTCTCCAATTGTCTGCTCATAGAGTGTGACTGCTTTCTGAAACCATTATTGCTTCGATTTGTGAAGCAAAGGTCTAGTGATAGGACTAGTTTCTATCAGACCTTTCCATATAAAATAAGGATTAATTGAGCATTTTTATTTTAATGATTTATAAGCGATAGGTACTGATTCTTCTTAACACAGGCAGGCAATAAACAAAGAATATTTTCTTTGCTGATCCATAATTGAATTCCATTTCATTTTTCCCATTAATTTCATTAATATTATATTAAATCAAGCACGTTTTAAAGTTTAACATTTAGTCCTTGGAATGGAGACATTGTTTTTCTTTTACCACTTAATGATGGAAGATTCCTTTTTTTCTAGCTTAAAAAAAGCCAAATCATAAGCTATTTTAGGCATGTTTCATTGAGAGCTATAAATCAGTGCCACTGGTGTGTTTTTGTGATGTGTTTTTCCCACTTCAGTTTTAGTACAGTATCATCTCTTTAACATTGGCCCTTGATTTGAAACTGATTAGAAATGGCCCAGTGGGTCAATTTAAAGGATTAAAAAAGTACACAGTTACTCCAAGGATGAACGACTTTGACCTTTGCATCTCTGAAGTTGTTTTCCCTCTTTTTGTGTTTTAGATTTTGTAACACTGTTTTCCTATTCCCGATAAATCAAGTATTAAATGTACTGAGAAGCCACAGATCCTAGAACTAATTCTGATCCTGCTGCATGTTTGGTTATTTTGAGAACTTCAGATGCCTTTAGGAAAACTTTTTGTGGTCCAAAAAAAAAAAGGAGGAGGAGGAAAAATAGGAATTCTACTGTAAAATTAGCTTTAAAAGCTGTATTAAGATCACTATATAAAACTCTTAGATTCTTATGGTTCATCTTCCATCCCATATGAAGACTAAAACATAAATGAGACTGTATGGAAGTCCACACTGCATGACCCTCTCCCCTACCTACCCACATGGACATGACCCGTGGGTTGTCCTGTCTAGTTCATGTTTCTTTCCCAGCCCCTGACTCTCCTTCAGCAGGAGCAGAGCCCCAGTGCCCGTCATTTCTCCCAGGTCATTTGCTGTCTTTCATTTGACATGTAATTGTAACTCTAATGGCTTTTTCTTTTTCTTTTCTCACATCTAGTATTCTGCCTTTTATTTGCTTTTTTTTTTTTTAAAGACTTTTTCTTTTTCTTTTCTCACATCTAGTATTCTGCCTTTTATTTGCTTTTTTTTTTTTTAAAGATTTTATTTATTTGACAGAGAGACACAGTGAGAGAGGGAACACAAGCAGGGGGAGTGGGAGAGGGAGAAGCAGGCTCCTGGCTGAGCAAGGAGCCCGATGCGGGGCTTGATCCCAGGACCCTGGGATCATGACCTGAGCTGAAGGCAGATGCTTAACAACTGAGCCACCCAGGCGCCCCTTATTTGCTTTTTTTTTTTAGTCAAAACAAGGAAACAGCTATATTTAAAAATAATTCAGTATCTCTATTGAATAAATATGTTATTGCACCTCTTTTCTCTATAAAGAGCTATGTGATCTTTGAAACATTTCTCTTTTTAAAAACAAAAACCGCAGCTAATGAAATTGCTTTTAACTTATCAGTGCCCTTCCGTTGGTTATTTTCCTTCCTGTGGGCCAGTGAGCCTGATGGGAGAGAATGTCCCTCCATACTTAGCCAGGACATCAGCTGCTAAGATACGGCACTGAGCAGAGAATACTGAAGGACTGAGTTCTAACCTTGACTAGTTGTTATTGACTAGTTTTGTGACCTAGTTGGGCTATGCATTTGAAATGCTGTACAGTTCTGTGATTTTTGTGATACTTGATCCCAACTGTAATATTTAAATATTGTATGCTGTAGGCATATAAATTCCACTTTTGTATCAAAATGAACACTCTTTCTGTGCTTCATTTAGAAAAGTTGAATTGATATGCTTATCTAAAGAAAAAAGGCAACAATGTTTTCACCTGTTAGTTGATCCTGTTAGTGATTTTTTCATAGTTAAAATCAATTAAAGTAACCCATTTTGATTGGAGATTTGAGATTCTCAAAAGGTTGTTTGTAATCCGTTCAAGAGCTTGGCTCTGATGGTTTTCCTTTTAAATGTTTTTTTACGTGAATAATATTTGCATACTATATAAAAATTAGAAAATCCAAATGAGCAAAAAGGAAAAGAATCTGATTTTTTTAATATAAAAATCTATCAGTCACTTCATAGGCCGGACAAAGGTCTATAAAACTTTAGAACATTGTAGAAACACTTTAACTACCTTTTTATGGATACTGTCTTTTTAAGTGAGATGGTTTTAGAATTTTCACTCCAAAACCACTTTTATCTTTATGAGGCTCTTACAGTCTTATTGTCTGAGGGAGTCCAAATTTCTATCCTTGAATTTGCTTACCCAATGCTTAGCATATGCACATGGATGCGCTCGCGCGCGCGCACACACACACACAGACACACAATATACAACCTCTCTCAACCTGTTGCCTGTTGGATGCCTACCACTCCTGGTCAGGTTGGAATGCTGGGGATGTGGGGTGGATGGCTGCTGCACTTCTCAACCTCCTGGGTATGAGAGGTAAAAAAAAAAACTACAGTATCAGGATTATAATGGTTGAAGCTACTCAGAGACATCCATACCTACTCCTTTGCCTTCTCGTCCTCCAACTTCCTGCAAAGGCCTAGGTCCATCCCAGTGTGCTGTTGGAATGTGTAATAACAATATGTCTCGGCGTGTCTATTTTTCTGAGAGGAAACTACTGGTTCTTTTATCTGGAAGGCCCTGATGGTGTGGTGGAAGGGGTGCAGTCTCAGAGTGTGGTCCTTCTAGAGCCTGAATCCTATATATACTCTTTGAGGTTTGTTCTCCTAGAAATTTACTTTGGACCCTGATAAGGGTGCAGCTTGTTAGGCAAGCTAATGGTACAAATGAGGTTTAGAGTGCTGTTCAGACTGCCTTGAGAAATGCTTTGAAGGAATTAGCCTATTCGTACTGGCAAATAGATACTACAATTTACATGTGTGTCCTTCATACCCATCGATCCAAGTAAACCCAGTAACAGCTCTGCTACCTTAGCATCTCAAGTCATTTCGTATGCTGCTCTTCTTCCTGCTGTTTTAAAATTTATTATTTTGTCCAGAGTAATGAAGTTTTCTTTTCTTCATGTTCCATCTTTTATACAGGTTAAAATATGGTTTCTTTTTTCTGCATTAGTAATATAAAGGTAATGAAGAACAAAGTTTCCCTCAAAGAGGAAAATAGTTGCCAGTTTTTCTGACTTGTCTATCATTTTGCCTCTGACCCTAAATACAGTAATTAGCTGATTGCAAATTGCATCAATCAGGTTGTACTACAATTAAATTGGGTGTTGAATTGGCCTTTACACATTAATCTGTCAATATTCTTTTAGGGCTTGGCAGAACGGCTTGGAAAGGAAGCTGTTTCTGGTACCTGCGCTGTACTCCCAATTATCACAGCTCTCTGAAGCTTCAACCTCAGAAATGTATAGAAGAAAAATATTTCCCTTGATAAATGGAGGCTTGCTTTATTCAATTGGTGGATGTTTAGAGCAAAATATTTAAAGCTTTACTATAATGGTCTGAAAGCAAACTATTTTTTTCCAGGTGATATTGAATTAAAAACTCCATCCATTTTCTGCCCATGCAAGGCAGTGCAATTCCCTGGAAATTGATTTTTTTTTTCCCACGGCTTACTATGGCTTTTCCCAAGCTTTAGCTATATGGAAAATAACACTTTTATTGAATCCATTTAGTGAATAAAGTTGGCAGTTAATTTTTAAGCAACTGGACCAGTGTGTAGAAAATTACTGAATGCATCAAATGTAATCTGACTGGTCTTAAAGTCATTTGATAAATAATTTAGGGAGTTCTTTAAAACTCTAAAACATTATTTTGTGGGCACTAAAATAATTGACTCCTATTCATGGTACAAACGAGAGTAGTATTTGTGGTGTAATAGTTTTACAGAACCGGGGAAAATGTGCATGCTGTTTAACATATTAAATTATGAAAATGACTTTAGTTTATAGGAATCACATGCTTATATGTTTTCCCTTTATGCATTACGATATTTGACTGTGTGTGCATTTGAAAGTGCACTCATTTGGCACTTTTCTGCCAGCATAATATTATTTCTACCCAGTTACCGCTGTATACTAATTTACTGTTTCCAAAGAAAAGCTGTATCTCCTTTAGGAAAATCATTAACATTATTCAGTTAGTTTGTTCAATGTTAGCTATGGGGTCACCTGACTGATTTATTTACAGATTGTGCATTAGATTACCGGGCGTGTGTGTGTGTGTGTGTGTGTGTGTGTGTGTTGTCTTCCCAAGTTTGACTTTGGTTATGTGCAGTGCTATTTGGCACTGGTTATGTGTAGTACTGGAGACTGTGTTCTTATCAGTATCTCTGACCTGACCCTTTTGAGCTATGTTATATCATTCCATTTTGACACCTTTTATCAAACTTTAATGAAATGACCCAGGCAAACAAATTGTCATTAAACTTTCCATCACTTTGTCCCTTGGTATCGTCTTTTATAAATTGGACAGCAAATGTTGTATTGATCTTCTCGTTCTTGCAGCTGAACTTGAAATGACCCAGACTGCTTGTTGTTTATGGCCCAGAGTTGCTTTTCCTTGACATTTCCATCCACAGCATGACACCCTTTTTGTTTTTCTTTCTTTCTCGTGGAGATGAATGAACAAGACATACGGTATCGAGACACTCTTGGCCATGGCAACGGAGGCACAGTCTACAAGTGAGTAGTCGATTTCATTTAAACTTTCTATCCACTTTAGCCAAATGTGAGTACTCAAGTTCTCCGTGGCAAAGATTTTTAAATGACCACCAGCACTTAGATTTTATTTCCACTTTTGACTCCAAAATTCTGCAAGGCATCTATTTTCTCAGGAATTGCTTGGAAAAGTGCATTTATATTGCCTTTTTAATATTTCTGCGTCTGCATCTCTCCTGGGTGAGCAGTTAATAGTCCACCATTAGCAAGCGTACCTTTAACTGGCCTGAAGTTTAATGCATTTTTTTCCTTCACTCTTTAACACCATTTTTTTTTTTTAAACTTGCTGGCACCCTATGCTAGTCCCCTGCCCTTTTACAGCTGTGCCCAGTGGAAGACAGCCCTTATAAATACCATTGCTTTGCCCTGTGTTGACACCATAAGTTATTAACAAGCCTTCTTCCTCTTGTATTTCCTTCTCTCCTCACCCGAGTCCCCTGAGAGAATTTCTACACATTGATGAATATGTTAAGTTATAAAATTCTCCCAAATTCCAGTAGCAGTGATCTTACCCTAAAGGAGTGTTCATTTTCATATTAAAAAATGCTAACCGTAAAAAATAGTTCTCTCGACAGGGAAGTCTTTCTCATGCAGTAGTGCAAAGTTTAAACTACATAATGTAATATATGGTACTTAATAGTCTGCAATGGTGTATGAAAAATATTCCACTAGGAATTAAAAAATCCATACTCTGTAAGAAAGCCCTGAGGGAATAATAAAGCTTTCCTCCAGAGAGCTGTTTTCCATATATACACTAACTCTGCATCACATTATGATTGTGTTTTTACCTTAGATGTTTTAATGTTGATATTAATACATATCTTCAAAGTTGTGAAACAATTTATAATTGGTTACTAATGTTCTTAGAAGTTTAAGTGTTT